>NW_010561222.1:0-23023 GCF_000687285.1 Phaethon lepturus | reverse complement strand
TATATATATATATTCCGCTCCCCCCCCCGTTCTGTGCAAAATGAAGATACAGCATTTATGCATTTTACAGAATGGTTGTGAAAACAAATGTGCTGAAGACTGGAGTGGTCAAATATGTTAACATGGGTTTCAGAGCCACAGAAAATGCTGTTAAGCAAGTTACTTTTTGAAAAGCTGTGATTTGTTTCTTGCAAGAGTCATGGCAGAAGTAGAGTTTTCAGAACAATTTGAACTAGAACTTTTTAAAGAGCAGAAGGGTCTGTGAAATCTGAGACACGGCACTCTAAGCAGAGAAATGGCATGGGAAAGAGGTGGTCAGATAGGATGTTAGAGCCAGTGTCATTAGTGGATGGTTTATAGATTATTCTTTGGTTTTAACTTGTATGCTCATGTAGTGTTGATTTATTAAGTGGATGTACAATTTTGTCACCTCAAGGGGTATTTTATACCTAATCTTATAAGATAAAGGATTTGGAAACCTGATCAATACCTGTATAGATGATTTCAGAGGGAAGCTTTCATGTTACAGAAAGGATTTGGTGAATCACCAGACAGTGCCCATCTGTGTCAGGCAGCATGGAATAACTGCCCAAATGCAACATGAGACACTGCTGCAGGAGATGCCAGCTCTTGGATGAGTCCTGGAACAAAGTTTTATTGCCTATGGATTAATGTTCTAGCACTTTGTTTGTTTGGTGTTTGGGTTTTTTTTAAGAGTAAAGTATTCATATTTTGACGAGTACTCTGGCATAGTTTTATTGCTTTTTTTTAATCTTTGTTTAAAGTGTTCAACATTGTATATTAACAATATTCAACAATACAACACTGTATGTTGTATTTCTTGTTTTGAATTGAAGCATGTAACAAAACATCCATTTATAAAATAAAAGTGGCAATCTCTGCCAGCAGTCATCTAACAGTGACTAAAGCAGCCCAATATAACATTTGCTGGGATAAAAAATTTATTATTATGTGATTACTACTTTAATGTTATAAGCATGAAAAAGTAACTAGAATAATTTGCTGTAGAACTACAGTGAGTAGCTATCAAATATTAATACATAGAATGCACATACTGCATACTAACTTCATATGTAACATTGTTTGAATTAAAGCCATTTGCCATTAAAAAAATAATATCTTTAAAATGAAGCCTCATTAAATGAGATTTTTTTAAATTTGAGGGTTTTTTCTGGTTCCATTTTTAATAGGTAAGTTGAAAACTCCTGACAAGAGGAAAGAGAATGTGAATGGAATTATTACAGACTGTTAATGACACAAATGCTAGAAGGCTACCCTCCAATAATTAATGTTATTACAAGTTATATACAGATTCCTGGTCAGGAACATATTACAGAAAAGCACTTAGCAGAGCAGCTGGCACATGGCTGTCAGTCTGAAGGAATCTGTTTGGGATTCTCTACCCACAGCAAACGGGAGATGAAGAAAGGGAAGCAGGAAGCGTTGACTGAACTGCCAACACACCTGGTCCTCCTTCCTCATCCTCACAGTGGTGCTTATATGTGTTGTCCTTGCAGGACATAAACTGCTTTGACACCTCATTTTGTGAAATAATTTATACTCTGTGGATGAAAGATACCTTGTAAGCACAAAATATTAATTAAAAAATCCTTTTTCCAGCAAAGAAGTAGGGTTGGGAAGTAAGTATGCGTCTATAAAGCTTTGTTTGTACTTGGAACTTACAGAAATATGCTTGGGATCTGCAGTACTGAAAAGACTCAGAGCCCAGGTGTTTTAGATCCTGTACAACCAAGTCATGAAATAGCTTTACTTGCCTGAAATAAACAAAAAAAAAAAAAAAAAAATCACATCTTCAATTTTTCCAGTCTTAGGTTTGTAGGCTTAGTCAATAATATCTGCTCATTTATCAGCCCCACGTAAGAGAAGTGGCTCCTCGCAGAGCAGCTCTCTCCCGCCCCGGTTCTGTGCCCTGGTACCAGAGCCCTCCTCAGGCCAAGCTGCCACAAGCTGCAAGGCGTCCTGCAGCCCCTGCCCAGCGTCCCTGGGGCCATGCCTGCTGCTCCCATGCCCGCGCTGCACAAAGCGGGATGCGGCTGGGAGGCCGTTCGCAGGTGCAGCGCTCTGTGGCGGTATCGCTGTCCTGCAGATGCTTGCGGTCTCCTCTCCCTTCAGTGTGACAGAAGTACCGGCTGCGGTACTGCCAAGCCATCAGCATCAGTAGCAGCGAGGACCGACAACTCGCTGTGAGTGCAGGGCTCCTTGCTGCTTTGACAAATACCAGTACGGATCTACTACTATTTATTCTCTTAGTTTCTATGTATTGGGAAAGAGGTGTAGAAGGGTTCACATTGTCAAGTTCAATTTTTTCTTCCAGTTTGTAGTAGACCCCAAACAGATTTGGTCTAAATTTTAGTCCCAATGTTAGTGTGAGGAGGAGCTCCAAATAGATTGTGCTCATACAGTTAATCTATTTTTAAATGAAAATCCTCTTTAACTTTCAGAATACCAGATTTGTCACTTTTCCATAAAGATCAGTTATATATGGAACTGAAAACCCAAAATGCTTGGAAGGTGCGTACCATCAATGTTTCATGGCCTGCAGTGAAGGATTCTTAACCTTTCCAGTCTAGTTGCTCTGATAATGCTTTCTCCCCATATCAAAATAAATTTTAATTAGTTCCTCTATCATGCTTTTGTACTCATTTAAGGCACTTCCCATTGAAATCTGCTGTTTATGTGAAATCAGCTATCACTTTTTTCCAGTTTACACAAGGAGCTCTTAAGAGGAGGGTTCTTCTTGTAAAAGATTACAGATTTCTGATTCCTGTTCCCCAAAATTCATTTATGTGAAAATAAATATTTAATATCTGCCAATCTCAAATAACTAAACCACACTTCAAAATAAATTGAATAGTAAAAATCCAATAATCCTAATTTACCAGTAACATCTATAAACATTTATCTTCTATCCAGCTGGAATGGACATTGACAGATTTGCATTTGTTTATCCATAGAGAGCACAAAGCAATACCTCTGCAGCTGGTTTATCCTCACCCTGAGAATTTCTTGGTGCTCCTGAGACAAGAGAGGTAATTAGATGTTCTTCTTTTCTGGCAGGTACTGGACTGGATTGAAAATCACGGGGAAGCCTTTCTGAGTAAACATACAGGAGTGGGGAAGTCTCTACATAGAGCACGTGCACTGCAAAAAAGACATGATGATTTTGAAGAGGTAGCACAGGTAAGAGTCCGAATCGGAGAACTCTGCTTTCTGGCTTGATTGTTTTGCTACACCTCTTGTATATTGAGAAAAAACTGCCAGTGTTTTGCGGCCCTGTATAGTCACACTGCGCTCTTCAAACATTTGGAGCTGATCAGGATGGTGTCCCCCAGGTTTGAAAGTTAGCATGCACACTGCATAGCACACTGTAAGCAAGGCTTGTCCAGGAATTTTGGTATGAAGCCAAAAGCTTCCACCTAAAAGCTTATAACTTTTCCTCGAAGTATGGTCATAGTAGATGTTTAAACATACAACCCATCTTTCTTTATAAAATTTTAAACAAAGAGGAACTTTGATAATTTCTTCCAGGGACTGAACAGCTTTTTTCTTTCTTTTTTTTTTTTTTTTAATTTTTAAGAAGAATCTTATGGCCAGAAATTATCCAGTCTCAGCTCTGGCTGCCAGATCATGTTACACCTTTCTGTTTTAGAAGTGAAGCATCCTCTATCAGAAATTGATCTTCTGTAAAGGTACTTCTGCTATGGGTGTTTCAGAAAAAATCCTGATTGATACATTCTGCTTTACATAGATTAAATGCTTTGTCTTCCTGATGCACAAAAGGCAGGTTATTGCTCAAATATTTCACTGTGGCATAAGACAAATATGAATTAAACTTTAGTTTTGTTTTTCTTTAGTATCCTTTCCATGTGTTGGCCTAGTTTAGTTTAAGATGTTTCCAGCAACAGGGACATACCTCTTTCACTTTGCCCTGAGGGAAACTATTTCACTGCCTGATGGCAGCTACTCTCTAGATATTCTTTTCTTCCCTCTCCCTCATATTCAATTTATATTTCTCTCAGTCTTTCCCCGCGCTCCGCCCACTTGTTTATATCTCTTTAGTCTTATTTATCTCCCTTAAAGGAGGTAAATGCCAAGGAAGGAGATGAACTAACAACCTGGAAATATCTGTAGAATGTTAGCATGTCATCTCTTATGTGCCTCTTAGCCATGTTAAACATATTTAATTCTCCTAGCATGTTCTTATTTACCAATCTCTTAAATCTCTTTTGTTACCTATCTTTGGATCCATTCCGTTTACCAACATCCTTCTTTTAATTAGATGTTCAGCTCTTGATGGAATACTCTGTTGCTTGACTTGCTAGGGAACTTCAGTGTTACCTTTCAGCTGTGATGAGATGTCTTTCATACCATTGACAAATCACACAGCCTGAAAGCAGCAGTTCTAGGCTAGTGAGTGTCTAAAATTTCATGGGACCTTCCATGGATTTAAGTCTTCTGGCAATAGACTTGAATTTCTAGAGTTACCTTTTGCAAATTTATTAAAATGGACCTTGGGCTGGAGGTTGCAAACCATGGTTCTTCAGGGCCTCATCCAAAAGCATAAGTCAGTGGGAGGTTTCATCCTGAAATAAACATTAGGTGCCTTTCCAGAAGATGTGCTTGGGTCAGCTATTATTGGATGCGATACTAGGGTAATGAGTGAAAATGAAGGTGATGCAATATACAGAAACTGAAACTAGGTGATTTAATGTCCTTTGTGGCATTAATATTTTCTGACTCTCGCTTCCCTATGATATATTAGCTTCATAATTCCAGTTACATCTCGTATTTCTGGATCATAATTTGCTTTTTTCTTTTTTGCCTCCTCTGAGTAGTACCTCACTGGAGATGCAGGAAACAATTAAGAGCAGGTGAGGAAAGACAGAAAAATAACATGGTCTTGACAACAGAGATGAAAGCAAGCTGTGTAACTATCTGCATATGGAAACAACCGCTCACTTAAGGCTTGCTCCACTGGATGATGTAATTTAGAGATACGTCCTCTCATCAGGGTTTAGGAACCTTACAGCTGTGCAACTTGCATGTGTAGGTACTAGGGTAAGTCGGAATAGAATTATTTCACTTAAGACTTTTCTAACCCCTCTGTTAGTCCTCCTATACTATTTCAGCATGTTTGTCTGTGAATAACTTTAGACACATTTTCATTCAGTTCACAAGGCCAAATTCACTAGATGACCACATGTGTTCAAATGAAGGTGGGTGTTTGGGAGGAGGATGGAGAGGAAAGAGAGAAGTATAGTTTGCATGGGTGTAAAATCTCTTAGGTTCTTCTGGATCGGATTCTTTTACATCGTATGTGATGTAAAAATTGATCATCAATGAGCATCTCATTGCTTTGCCTGGACAATTGTGAACAGTCACAATCAGTTCTGCACTCTGAGTATGAAGTTTATGGTGCCTCCTAATTAGAAATAACTGTCACAAGTCAAACCCGGTTACTTCCCCCCTGGCTTTGACAGGAATATTTTCCACTGGTGCATTCACACCAGAATACCATTGCTAATTTATGAGGCCTGTCTGCAGTGTGACACTGGAATGTGGTGTTGGCAAATGGACATGGGGACATGCACCAAGGGGAAGTGAAAGGAATCTCAGCCTTTATACGAGGTCAAGGACTTGAGAATATAATACTCACTGCTTTGGAAACAGTAATAGTGAGGGTAAGAGGCGAGCCCATAAATTCATCACACCTGGAGGTCTCTTGCAGTAGCTTCTAGTGAGGTGGATTTTGTGGTTGGGGAATAAATCCCCTCCCCACTCTGATTATGACCACTTTTTATTCTTCCTAATTCCCTTCTTGATGCTTAACTCTTTAGAGTTGGTTGATAATTAATTTAGCTTAAGTTTATTTTTTTGTCATTTTTCTCAAGATAGCGATTATCTTTGCCATGGCTAGGGGGGATAACTGGCATCTCTTATTCCCAATATAGCCATATAGTAAAGCACATGTGCTAAGATCCTGAAACAAACTGGTGAGTTTGCCCATTCGTCTCATCAGGATGTTAATTACTGGTGTTAATGGCAATAAAAAGATTTATGTTTGTTTTTCTTAAAAAATAAAATAAAAACCGTAGTAGTACTGACATACCTGGTGAGATTGACGGTGTAAACAATAGTATTTGCTATTGGCAGTTCTCTGGGAAAAAAATATTTAGCCTTCCACAGAGTATACATTTATTCTCCAAAATCTACTTCCTTTTGGCTCTCATATATTTGTTCTTATCTGCTGTTTCAGGAGGGCATTTACAAAGGTCAGACTAGATGCAATTTTCGTGAGTGTTCTTGGTATTTTCAACTGTGGGCAAAACACTCATGTTTTTGAGTGCTGCCTAACCGCATGTGAAGAATAGTGTATCTGGGATTGCTGTATTGAGAAATGTTCTGATTGACTGACCTGCCACGGCACTAGATTGCAAGGTGAAACGTGCTCCCTTTATGTCTGATTAGAAACTGCACAGATTTATAAATCCGGGTGTAATGACCCAATCAGGCATGGCCCAGATAGATCACATTCCTGCATACAGCTGTGCTCAGAAAATGTCAGTGATTTTAGAGCGCTGCATTGTGGGCAATAGGAAATATAATTTGGGGTCCCTTTCTCTCATAACTGCTGTTTAGACAATGCTCTGGCAATTTTCCTGACTGTATTTATTCTACATGTATTTATTCTAGAATAAATACATGATTGTATTTATTCTACATGCACAGATGGCAAATGTTTGAATTTGAATTAAAAAGCCTGAGGGAGGGAGGTTGTTATCTTGCATATACCTGTGACAGTTTCTCAGCCAGTGCTGATACTGTTCAGAGGCTGCCACCCTGAGAATGCCAACCTTAGTCACAGTGCCTAACAGTGAAATTTAGTAGTCCGGCATTATCGATGAGGCCTACCTCATTGATATCACCAAAGAAATACCACTCTGTGGATGTAGCTGCAATGCTCCTGCAATGACAACCTCTTTGCTCATCTGAAATTACTTTGTGTGAATCAGATAACCATAGTTCAGCCAGTTATGGTTATAAATACAAAGATAATTTCATTTTAGACTCTCTAACTTTTCCTTATTCAGGGCTTTTGTCCTGAAAACCAGTGTGCCTTCCAGTTGGAAAATCCTGTTCACTGGCTTGCTTTCCCAAAATCTCCCAACGCTTCAGCACTATCGAGTTGAGCTGCACGTGGTGGAAACCCTTCTCCTCTGTATATGAAGAGAGGGGCACAGATCATTCTCCCTTCTGGCATTCCTCGCAATGGGAGCTTAAGGTGGCCTTCTCAACATCCTCCTCTGCTCACAAAGAGCATCCCTGCATTTGTTCTGGTGCAGGATTGGGAAAGATACTGGGGAGACAGCTCTGCTAATCCCACTCGCTATGCTGAATGGTTTTGTGATTTGAATGATCTGAAACAAACATATCTGTAGTCTTTCTGCGTTTATGAGCTTTTCCATCAGATGCGCCGTTAAGATTTCCTATCGGGCAGGTTTATCGGTATTTTTGGGATGCGAACGCCCACCAGTACGTATTTGAACCTGCAGATGGCACTCGCAATGCGTTGTAAAAGCCTTCAGCTCCACTCATGGTAAACAGAGCTGCTGTTTCTAGCCAAACTAAACCAAACATTGTCTCGAGGTGAAATGAAGCAGAAGTGGAAGCTGGCTCGCAGGCTATCCCCTTGGTGTTCTCCCACCCGGGCCAAAACCCGCATCGCATTGTTCAAGGTCATCCAGAAAAACAACCTTCCTTTTTTTTTTTTTTTTTTGTTTTGGTTTGGTTTTTTTTTTTTTTTTTAAATGCAAAGCTGGGCAGTCCGTGCTGTAGTGAAAGGTGGTGCTTGTCATCTGTGTTTATGGGATAAGCTGCTCTCAGATCTGTGGAGGTGCTTTCAAGGCTCTTGGGCCACATTATGTTCACAGCTACAACTGAATTTTGGATTTGGTACCTGTGTGCACATTGCATGCAATAGTTGATATTTTTTTCACAGTAATCCAAAGGCACTGACATTTATAAAGTAAATTATCACAACTCCAGCATGCAACGAAGCACATGTTCTGAATAGCCTTGGTTCAAAATGTGTGCAGTTGTCCCTCATTATCAAACAAAGTAAGAAGGTAGACTGGAGGCTGAGCTGTAGCATCACAGTTCATGGGGCTTGTCTGTACATCCAATGCCGTTTTGATTTAGGTACATAGCTGGATTTAGGTACATTACAGACTCCATTTTGCCAAGGTATACATGCAATGTGTGGACTATTCTTGAATTACTACAAAGAAGTAGAACCAGACAAAATGTGAGCAAAAATGCTGAGCTTTGCGGTATGCCATTTGGGAAGCTATTCAGTTTTCCTGTTATTGGGTATCTATGCTTGCTTTCCTTCAGGAGAACTTCTGGAAGTTGATAACTAAACAACTCAACACTGGCTTTGAACCATCAAAGTTAACCTTATGTGTACATATATAGTTTCATTAAGATTCAGCTCTTTCTTTTATTCTTCTCAGGGAGGTAAATGTATTTTCTGTAAGGGAAGGCTTTCAGAGGAGATCTTGAAAGCCGAGAGCCTGTATCCTCCACTGGAAATCGAAGAGCAGGTGACATTCTTCATCTGAGAAGCAATTTGTGCTCTGGTGTTTGTGTCTAGAGCATTCTCTTCCTCCGTTTCACTGTTCCTAAGATGCTGTCAGTTCAGACTTTTCAAAAAGCTCTTGGAGATAAAAAGGACTTTGCAAAAAGTGCAAATATGTTGAAAAACATGATTATATTGTCATGTGAAATATCCAATGGATGCAGTAAGAAGTCCTGCAGGTAAAAATGGTATTCTGTGATCTCTCAGTCCCACATAGTTTTACTTGAACTGCTTTAAAAATAAGTGAGGTAATGGAATAGTCAGGCCAAAGCTGAATTGCAAACAGCTACTTGTTTGGCCTTCAGGATAAAAACCTAGTTCTTTCCCATACAAATTCCAGCTCTGTTGGATGTCATTGTTCTAAAGTTTGGCATGAAGTTCAGTACTGATGTAAACCAGCTAGGCATAAATGAGGAGCCCATGTTGATAATGAGCACTTAGGGAGCATTGTCCCAGGGTGATTTTTATTTTTTTAAATTACTATTATTACTTTTTTAAATTTTGTGACCTACCTGGTTGTTGAAAGGAATAGCTCAGTGGGCATACTGGATTTCTCTCTTTGGGTTAGGTAGCTAAAATCCTATGTAGGATGAAATGCTAGGCTAAAACAGGGAGAAAGCAGACAATTAAACCTGATAAGAGCCATGTTTGAAGTTAGCAATAATAACTGTGGTTTCAGTAATGCCAAACCTTCCTAAAAATAATAAAGACATGCAACAGGCAACAAAAAAATCAACCCGACTCGTATCTTCATCATCCTTTGCATGGTCATTAGCAAATTCTGAAGCTATAATCTGCAGTTTCCTGTTCAATTGTGTAAATGTATTCACTTTTACACAAAGAGGAAAAAATGCCCACTGGCAGCAGATTACACAGGTCTTTGTGCAGGAAGTCTGGGCTCCAGAGCTGTTGGTTTCTCCTCCTGGCTGGCAGCAGGCTGCATCTGGCAGTCACAGGCAGCAGAGAAAAATGAAACTGCCTATGTATGGGTTGTCTGTGAAGGTTATCTTGGGACTTCTGCATCTGAAACCTTCTACCAGCACAGCTGAAGAGCCAGATAGTTTAGCATGGAAGCAATAGTATAACTTTTTGTATGAAGTTTGGCAGCTTCTGGGTGACTCGGGACATATCCGCATTACAAGTACAGAGATAGTGAAACTGTTCTGCACAGCCTGAGCCAGGAACTGGAGAGGCTGGGAAGGGCTGAGCAGTATAGCGGCGTTAGACGTAATGCTATGGGGACTCGACTGCCAGACCCGAGTCAGACACAGGTCACGTTAGACATATTTTCCCTGAGGAAGCATGGTACTCTTCAGAGTACTCTGTGGATATCAGTACCACGCTCAATTGCATTATCTAGATATGCCCATGGAGACTTCATTAGCAGGGGACGCTGAAAAAGTCTGTTGGCTGATCTTCTGTAAGTTTGGATAGCAATGCAATTGAATTGGTACCAATTGGTACCCCATGATCTAGTGGTAATGGGGAAACTGCTTTTAGAGAGGTCCCATAACGGCACAGAAACCGTTGTGGCAGTCACTTGAAGAGCTGTGCCTATTACGCCACGTCTCTGAGTTTGCATTTCAGTGTATTTCTCCTCAAGCGAGAGGTGATTTTCTTTCCTACTTCTTCTCTTCCAAAATCACATGACAGCTGGATCTTTTCATTAATCCGCCTGCAGCATGATTCACAATCTAAATACTCCCTATAAAATCTCAAGGCTTGGCAATTCAATAAGTTTTTGACAATTGCCAGGAGCTAGCTTCCTATTGCTGGTTTATTTGGGTAGGTTTATTTTTGTGTCTTTAAAATATGTTACTTTAATTTGCCTATAAATGCGAAATGCTGTTCCCATAGCAGACTGAGAGAACAATGAAGCTATTTAAGAAATATGTATTTTTAATTGTAGAGGTTCTAGAAAATGGAATTTCTATTGTGTGGGGAATTCTGAGTTTTTTAACTCATTTAATTTTGAATCAGAAAAGAAAGCAAAAATTTCCTAAAGAAGAAAAATCCTGGAATTTGTTTTTTCAAGGCCATACATTTCTTAGAGAACATTGGAAAATTATAACACTGATGTGATGTATAATATGCATACTAAAAATATATTCAATATGGTACTGATATCTCAACTGAATAAACATGCAGCTGAAACAAAAGATATTTACTATTGATAATTTCTGTGAAATATACACACTTAGAAGAGCCACTGCTAGTTTGTACACAGCACCTATGTATTTTGGTAAAAATCATTCTCATTGAAAGGCTTTGGATCCCCTCTGATCATTTTTCTTTGTGCTCTTATTGGCAAGTCAGTGGGTTATCAAACTCTACCTATTGATTCAGGAAGATTAATTGCAGCAGTGTCCAAATCTCATTTGTAATGATGGTGGACTAGGACTCTTCAGTTCAATTTCTTGCAGCTATTTAGAGCAGCGGGGTGCATGGGGAGAAAGGTGATACTATGAGCCTGATCAGTGTTTTTACTTTCTCATGTTGTCTCAGGGCAGTAGAAGGAGCTGCCCGTGGCTGTGCTGCTTCCTCCTCAAGACACAGTGGTGTCTTTAGGAGAATGGCGCAACATTAGCCACTGCAACTGTATTACGACATTGCTACAAATGACAAATAGGCCGCTTTGCAGAAATTTGGTAAAGGAAATTTCATATAGATTAAGACAATATCAAAGAAATCTGTATTCAGTAATAAAGCAAAATAATTTTCAAGGACAGGTTTTACGTATTCATGATCATTGTGCAAATGTTCTGGGAACAATCTAACAGGGTCAAATTGATCACTCTGCTGCACAAGATTTAGAACCAAATCACGCTTCCAATTTCAGAGAAATTCCTTGTAATTAACTTGTTCTAAAGAGTGGAGACTCCAGCTCAATGGCTGTATCTGCACTGCGGACAAAATGCTTGGCAGTGTGGTGGTTCCTCTCTTCTCTTCCTATCACAGGTCCCTAACTGTCCAGATGAAGATGCCCTTTTATTCCCACATCAGATGTTTGAATCGTCCAAAAACTACATTTGCATTATGAGACTATTGCAAATATTTTTACTGAATATATAAATATAAATTATTCAATCAACATTTTACTGCATATAAAACTATTTTTAAAATTATTTCGCTGGGATAGAATTCAGATCTCAGTTTCTCTTGTATAGAAATAGGGAAACATCAGTGGATTTTTAGAGGTGTTTTGGAATTACATGTGTGTGAACAGGGATAAAAATCCTAATGTGTGCATAAATAATTCACTTGTCGATTCAGTGCGTGTAATCCAGCCATTAATATTGCCCTCTATAATTGTGGTCTGTGAGGTCTGGTTTTGCATAACCGAACCCCAGGAAAGCACTGGTTTGTGTCATTATGGAAACAGCATATGGTTTCAGGAATTTAAGCATCTTTGTTTAGTGTCTGGTTCAGAGCACTACCACAAGCAAAAATGCAGGTTCCTTTCCCTGTGCTGCCTCTCCTGAGCTAGGGAGAGAAATTTCAACTTTGACATGAGAAAAGCAAGCAGAATCAGCCTTCTCATGTCACTACACTTAAAATGAAGCTTTTTGGGGGAAGAAAGCAATCGCAGAATTTGCAAGTCAGGGACTGAGACAGGAGGTGTTTCTGAACTGTCAGTGAATATGTGCACATGTGTTTGTCTAGCATGGTTGCCTATGTTAGTGGGCAGCTAATACATTAGAAACCAGTATTTGCTCCAAAACAGTGACATCATGTCCTGTTAACATGCAACCCTCATTATTATTAGAATGTTTTGTTCAATGCATAAGAGTTGATTTTTCTGCACAGGGTAGGTAACTCCTCATGACGTTAGTGAGATCCACAGCTATGCAGCAGAGAGCAGAGCCTGCTTTTGCCTCCCCCAGAGTAGTATTAGGGCTCAAAGCAAAAGCACACAGTGTAAAAGGGCATTTGTGACTCATTAATATCAGGGAATGGAAAGTGCAGTTGTCACGTTAAATGTGTCAACCTGAGAGCTGAAGCGAATGGATTGAGTGTTCGGTGGAATGAAGGGTGTTTCTGCAGGGATAGGAGAGATGACTGAGAGCACTAGTTTTTGGCAACTGGCTCCTGGTTGTGTTGCCTGTGGCCAGGATTTATATTGACAACCAGAACTTGGATTTGTCAATGCCCACACATCAGAGTTGAGTGCAGTAAGGACTCAAAACCTGCAGTGCTCCACAGTGAGGAAGAGAGGTCTGGTACAATTTCAGTGTTACTTTCTGTTGTCTTCTGGGGTTTGTTTTAGGCTCAAAATGGACTAGTTGAATCCTTTTTAAAAGGTAAGGTAGCGTGTGTGTTCCCACCATAAAAGTGGCTCAAACAAATACTGCACTGCCAGGAATACATTCACACCATTCCTCCTTTGTTAAAAGTAACCACTGCTGACTCTTTTCAGGGGGTGGCGAGCTGTCCCAAGGGATTCATAGTTTTACCTGTGCCAAAGCACAGCTCCTCAGCGCACAGCGAGTGACAGCCTCCGTTCCCGCTCCAGTCCTCTGTCATGCATGGAAAACCAAATGGGAGAGAAGCAGCCTCGCGGCACAGCCAGGGCTGTGCAGCCACGCTGAAATATCAGTCAGCTCACAGAGTGTGTGCTCCCCTTTGGGATTGGAAATTGGGTCACTAGGTCGTTTAACCGTTGCAAATTTAGTTTTCTTGTAGTCAGAATTAAATGTGGGACAGAAAACACGGTACTTCGGAGCACAGAGCAGAATCCGATTTGTGTGCTAAGATTGGGACACAAAATAAGGAGATTATTTTGGGATGAGAATGGTGAGGGGAGTGTGAATTGCTGTTGGGACCTGCTGGGCATGCCTCCAGCGGTGGGGGCAGGTGCCCACATCCTACTGCTTGGGGTTTGGCACAAAACTGGGACTCCGGGATAGCAGGCAGAGAGAGATCAACCGACAACTCAAAGAGAATTTCTCTGATCTTTGGTTTTGTCTCATGTTATGTCCAGTCTTATCCTTTGTGGGCCTGGTTTGGGATTTTTGGAGGAAGGGGGATTGAATAGGGAGAGGGAAGGATTTGGCAATGTTAAATAAAGAATACACTAGAAAGCTCTCAGGATTTTTTATAGTAAAAAATTTGGCAAATGTTGGCTATAGAGGCAGTATCTCATATGCCTGCAATATTCTTGGAGATCTACTACATGCCAAAAATCAATACATTTTATAGCACAAAGACTTCTGGTGGGAATGCTGTTCTGTACCAGATCTCTCATTGTAAGTCACTATTAAGATATATTTATCTCAGATCGTCTGTGGTAGCCTAATAAGAGCCAGAAATAAAAAAAAAGTTATCTTTCTAAATCTTTGTTGTGATAACCTGAATTGAATTTCACACAGTGGAACACATTTTTAAAATGCTCCCATATGAATGCTTTCTGACCAACATGAAAAAATGTTAGTCCCTGTCTTGAACTTTTCTAAAGTACATGAATAAACCTGGTATAAAATAAATAAATAAATAATATTGTTTGTTACTTCAAGGGTAGTGAAAACCCCTTTTATTTTTCCTCATTATAAATATGCAGTACATCTCACTAGCTGTTACAGAAGATTTTAATCTTTTTAAGCTTTAGGGAAGATTAAGCCCTTAGCCCGTTTTGCTTTGGTGGCACCTCTAAAGAACTAATTTGATGGGTAAGCTGTACAGACAGTTCACATGTCAGGGAAATAGAAGTGGTGAAAAATTGGTTTATAAATCTAATAAGATACAGAGAATGGTTTCTACTCATTTGAAACAAATTCCAATGCGTAAACCGTGACGGAGAGCTGAATTAATGTTGACAGTGAAGAGATTCTGAATCCAAAGGGACGGACCATCTTGCTGACCTGCTCCTAAGGACGCTGAGCTGGGACAAGGAGATGAAGTAAAAAGTTACTTCAACTTTAATTGAAGCTGGGGAGGCTGCTTTATTCTTGTAGATAGCAGAGGGGCATTTGCCATCAAATCATCTGAGGTCCGAGAGAGTAGCGGGATGGGGACAGAGGTTATCTGAGTGGTGGGCAGGTATTGTGTTACCGTTCCTGTTCACTGGGTATGTTGAGAAACCTCCTTCTGCCAAATGGAAATACCCAAATTGTCAACAAAACAGAGGTGTTGGTGTTTTATTCTCATCATATGTTTTGTCTGCAGCAGGCAGCGTGCTGAAATGTGAGGTTTACTGTGGATGGAAAGACCAATTTTTAAGCAGATCTTTGCTACAAATTAAATTTACCTGGGCAAATAGAAGGGTTCCAAGCGAATAGCAAGAGACTCCCTGTTTCCCTCTGAGTCTAGAGGGAATGTAGACGGTGCTAGCACATGGCACTAGCTCAGCACCACTACAAGACAAGATGCCCATTTTCTACACCATTCCCTCCTGGGACGGTGCATGGGAGCTGGAGCAGTGCAGTGTGTCAGGGAGGTAATCCGTGTTTCAAAGCAGCAGCAACAAAAATTTCATTAGATCTCTGTATTCTTCCTGAGGTAGCAGCAGTGCACTGACCATGCTAAAAGGTCGTGGCATATCCTCCTCCGTAATTTTTCTGTCAAACACCAGTTTGCTTGTCAGAGGTGGCCTTTAACTTATGGCAAAACAAAGTTCACTACAAATCTTGAGGCCCTATGATGCATTTGTGGTAGACTTACCTTTTTGCAGCAGCCTACATTGCATATGGTAATATTTTTGTCACATATTATCAGGCAGAAAGAAAGTATGATAGTTATGTGATATATATGCACCACTGTGTTGTGCTCCAGACTGCCTGGTCTCTATATTTGGCTATATAGGAATTCTTAAGCTGAAAGCTTTGGAGAATTTGGGATAAAGTTTTGCTGAATTTTCTTCTGTTAAACATTATCTCATTCTATAAACAGGCCCATGTTGCTCAAAATGTGCTTTAGGGAAGATGCTATAACCTGTCTCTACATTAATGGAAATAAAGGCACAGCTGAGTTTGAGTAGTGGCTGTGGGGGAAACAGAGAGAGGAAATGCTTTGCTGTCTTATTTAAAGCAGGTTTCATAAAAAGCTAGACACTAGAAAAAAAGCCAGGCGGTTTACATCATTCACATCCTTGTACGTTTATTTCTGCCTCTGTTTTCAGGCAGCAGTTGTATTTGGTACTGCTGCCAGTTGTATTTGGTACTCACTTTTCCCAGTGCTGCTGACAGTCCAAAGCCTTTTTAATACTGTTGTTGCTGTGTCTTTGAAATCTCCAAACTGTGAGCATGATATTAAACCCAGAATGCCTGAAGTTATTTCAATTCAGGAGACCGGCAGGACTTGATAAAGCTGTCATGATTGTATTCATGTCTGCAGGGCTCGGAAGGGACATGAGCTGAGCCTTTGGGATGGAAAGCAATACCGTGCCCTCCTAGATTGCTGCTCACCTCTGAGCTGCCACACGTTTCTTTGTTTCTCCACTCGCCTTCCCTTTTCCCTCTATCATAAAGAAGTTGTGGGGCTTTGCTGTGAACTATCTGGGCTTGTTGATGATATTTATCATTTGAGAAGCTTTCAAAATGCTGCATTTCTCTCCTGAGAGTTTGCCTTCTTGTGCTCCCTTGTCAACTCTGAAAAAAGAATGCTTTCATCACCTTTGCTGAATTTCAAAGGCTGAGTTACCTTACAGCCGCTTGAGCAGCTCTCATTCATACCCTCTGCTAATCACCCAATTATCAAGTCATTGTGCGGGGATAATACTGTTTTACTGGTACACTCACTGTGCTGCATAACACTAACCAATATCAGATGATATTATTTTTTGGCCTTAAAACCAATTTTCATGTCTGATACCAGAACTACCGTATAATGGCATCTCAGTCAGCTATGTTGTCTTCATTGTTCTGCTGTCCTTGCTGTTGCTTGCTTCCACATGCCTGTTACTGTACAAGGATGTTCTCAAAGAGAAGAGATCAAGCTCTTTTTATGGATATTACCAAGGATCAAGTGCTAGGATGAAACTTGGCCAATAATCATCAATTTGAGGTATCTTCCCTAGTTCTTGTACATCCTTGTAGAGTCCATAAAATATTGAAAATATTTAACAGCAACAGGAGTATTTCATCATCTCATTTTAATACACTGTTTAGGTATGCTTCTCCTAGAAGAGCAGTAGGGTGACAGGAAAAAAAAAAATATTCCAAAGAGTATTAATTGATCCTTACCTGCATAACCCTATCATCACATTTCCTACTCGTTCCCCTATAAGCACAAAATGAGCCTCTATATTAAGTAGCTACTCTTTCTATTTAGGGTGCCTTAACGTGCCAACGTGCTGGCTTTGAAGGGCTGTGAGACCACCTCAGTTAAAACTATCAAGTTTTTTCAATGCAGTCTCTTAAAATTGTTTCCTCTAATGGTTCTTTAGTTTGTAAACAGAGTTGGTTTTGTGTTAGACGAAGTGGATGAGCCTTCCTGGGGCAGCACTGCTGTCTCAGCTGGCAATCCCTCTTGCCTCAGGAAAGATGCTGAAGACAGCTTTGTGGGCTTAAAACTTCATTCATGTGCCAAAGTTGTGTTCTTCCAGCTCCTATGTGGCATTTTGTAGATCAAAACTTCTTAAATTGCACCTCACAAAGCGTAAAGGTGCATGTATTTCTGGTAGTTCTTCTTCAAGGATGTGTGTCAGACTCCAGTGTAATCCTGCAATGACACACCCTCCTTATAACATGAAGTGTGCAGATTGCTTCCCTGGAAAGAGCAGGACTATTTACTTGTCCATACAAAGCAAGTGCTTAGTGGTTTATTCAATAGAGGAGGTTGCACATATATACTCATTAAAATAAAATAGGGAGGAAAGAGTAAGTTTGCCAGACTCCAGGTGGAGCCTTTGGTGTGTGTAGTCTTTCTGTCTACAAAAAGAATGAAATCCCTTTTCTTCCCCCTTGTAACAAAAATAAAAATTAAACCTGCAACGTTAAAAAAAAAGTCTAAGCAGAGGTTTGAAAAGTCTAGATCTTGGCCAAACATGCTTTTCAGCATTCTGGTTTAGAAGAAAAAAATAGCTTTGGAGGCATTCAAAGTCAAGTCTTTGCATAGATAGTACTTTTCAGTAGTGACAGAAAAATTCAGTGATGGTTAAGCTGAGTACATTGAGCTAAGAAGTTAGCTTGTTCTTTGTGTGTATGTGGTATGTGCACGCACATTACATCTATGTGTCTTTGCATATTTATTAATATTGGATATGATGGGTGATATTAGTGAAATAATGTTTTAAATGCCATCTATATGTCTCACTGGCATTTCATTGTATAATGGTTGTGATCACACTGTCGTTAATTAGCGTGATTGTGGTAATAAGAGTATTCTCTACATGATGTAGGACTGCACTCCTGATTCAGATGAACCATTGATATGATAAAATATACCATAGGCAACTTTTTTTTTTAATCTAAAGTAAACAGTCGATATGAAATAGCACAAAGAAGAATACTTTTAGCTAATAAATTTCCAACTGTTAATTCTAATCTTGCTTATTTATTAGTTTGAAGGTCTAAGGTAGATTTTAAACAATTTGTCTGGGGTTTCAGCATTTGATGTAATGTGTGTCATTCTTTTAAATTCAAATAATGAGTTCATCTCAATTTGTATGTGAACCCTGAGGGAAATGCATAAATAAAAGATAACAATACATGGAAAAATATCTGGTCTTGGCAATGGTTAGTGAGGATGCTGTGTGATATCCACCCCGTCATTCCTGGGAACTGTTTATTTCTCATTCATGCTGAAAAATCCCTTATGCTTAGATAATCCACTGAAATCATGCAATTACTGGAGGTGTAAAGTAGTAATTAGTACCAGCATGGTATTACATCTGGCCTCTTAGCCATCTGAAATGGGAGCAAACTTCACATTCCCCAAATCTGTGGATGTTCCTGAACTGAGCTAAGCTTCAAATGTCAGTGCGGAAAGAAGTAACAATGGATCAGGAAATACAGATGCTCAGCCAGAAAATGTCTAAAGAAAAATAATTTAAAACGTTGTGAATGAGCCATAGTTTCACAGTGGGAGATGAGAGGCGTAAGGGCGTTTCAACCCCGTGTACCAGCTGCGAAGAGAACTTTTCCAGAAGCTGGGAGAGAGGTTTTCTATGCATTGCTGGTGTGCTGAAGCATAGGTGACATTCCAGGCACTCTGGTTCCGAGACTGCATTCACAAATAGATGCAGTTCTGAGAATAGTAGTAATTTCATTGAAATTGTCAAGTGGTTGATACTTGGACACACACTTACATGTACTTGCACTCACAAACTTACCTGAGACCCTAATTTGTTAAACTACTTAAATAGATGTGATTCACTGATTTGAGGTAGGCATGTTCTTACGTGTCCATCAGAAGATGAATATAACAGGCTGTAGTATTTGAAGAGGTCAAACTTCAAAGACCGTGCAAGGAGAACCGGGGCAAAATTATGACAAGAAAAACTTGATGGATTGCCATATCTAAGGGAAGAACAGTCTGCAAAAGAAGGTGATGGAGACTTCATTAACCTGGATATTTTTTAAAAAGGCCTGAAGAAGTTTCCATTTTAGTGTACAGTAGGGAACAACCCTGTACTGATAGAGCAAGTGGCTGCATGACCTCAGAGAGGTGTTCTGCCTTTAACTTCTGTAACTGTAATTCCTGATAAGTGTGTTTTGAATTAGGGCAATAGAGCACAAGTGAGAATACAGGTCTTGATTTGATTATGTGAAATTCAAACTGAATAAAATCACATCGTACATTAGATCATCATATGCACTTAGCCTTTGCCCTTCTTAAGGGAGGAGGAATTTTGGCAAAGATGGATGCTTCCTTAAAGCCCAGATTTATTTATCAAAGAAATGCTTCATTGTGGTCACTTTTTTTAGCTTTAGAATATCAAATTACTAAGGATATAATTCTCCACAAAAGCCTGACTGTGAGATCACTTAACCTAAGCAAAAAAATGGAGCTAATTCTAACAAAATGCATTGAGCAAAGAATCTGATAGCAGTAACTGAGCTTCATAATTAAGGGTAACAATAGTTTATAAGAACTGAGAAATACAGAATCAGCTCCGTAGTTATCATTTTGTGAATGTGAATCATGCTGTAGTTTCTGCAGGGAGGACTGCTACCCACTGTCTATGCGTAGACAGGGGTACAAGGTCTCTGGACTTCTATTTTTAGCCCTTTGCCATTTTTTTTTGTCTCCTCCTGCGATCTTGAGTAAATGGCTAGAAGGCTGACCCAGTTCTCACTGAAGTCAGTAAGATCCTTTTTACTGTTTTCAGTGAGAGATGGATCAGGCTTTGAACTTTGTCTTGACATCCCATCTTCACAGCAGGAGTAATCATACCGCGATTTCATCTTTGGTGTTGAAGAGCCGAGTCACGACTCTAAAGAACATAAAGGAGATGTCACATCAGAGAAAGCCTAATAAGGCTCCTAAGCTTTAGCCTGCAGGCATAAGATGCGATTCACATCACTAGTCTTTAGTCAAGAAGATCAGATCTAAGCTAGTCATCTAAGTTCTCTCTCTAGTCAGTACTTACTGGCCTCTAGATATGCCATCTCTTCCATGCCTTTTGTGTGGTAAAACCTAGGTGACAAACCCCTCTGAATCAATATGAGGAACCTTTGCCTGGAACTGCCTTTCACAGCCACAGAACTTGATTAACACAGAATAAGGCAAACCAGCACTGCCTTGTTCTGCCTCAGCATATCTGAACATCCATCTATTTAGGAAGCGCAGTGTCTAGAGTATGTTGTTTGTGTTTAATGTGATAACGTATATGATCACCTCTCCTGTTCCCCTACCTCATGTTGCTCCTAGTGTATACAACTAAACATCTCTCTCTGGCTGATAGGCATGGCTAACCACATATTGGAGATCTTGGAGACAGTTACCATGAAAACCTCTCAAATGTAATAAACAACTGTAAAATACCATGCAAGTGGATGTTGTTCTGGAAAAATATTGCCCAGATTTTGGCCATGAACTCTGCCCTGGACTACCATTAGACATAGCTTTTTTCAATGTAATCTGACTAGAAACATGCAGCAATAAACTAGTTACAAGTGTAGTTGCTGTAGAGGGAAAACTACATGAAACCATTTTCGGAAAATACACTTCAGTTGAAACCAAAATGCTGCACTACCTTGACTGATGCCTTAAAAATGCAGGGAGGAGTCAGTGAAAAACACAAATACATATGATTGGTATGTTTTGGATTTGTTTTGTTTTGTTTTTTAATTTAAAAAGGATGTTAAGATACTTGAGTGCATGCAGAGGAGGACAACAGAGCTGGTGAAAGGGCTGGAAGGAATGTCCTGTGAGGAGCGGCTGAGAACTCTGGGTTTGTCTAGTTTGGAGAAAAGGAGGCTGAGGGGTGACCTCACTGCTCTCTGCAGCTGCCTGAGGAGGGGGCGTGGAGAGGGAGGTGCCGAGCTCTCCTCCCTGGGATCCAGTGACAGGATGTGGGGGAATGGTCCAAGGCTCCAGGGGAGGTTTAGACTGGGCATGAGGAAGCATTTCTTTACCAAGAGGGTGGTCAAACACTGGAACAGGCTTCCTGTAGAGGTGATTGATGCCCCAAGCCTGTCAGTGTTTAAGAGGCATTTGGACAATGCCCTTAATAACGTGCTGTAACTTCTGGTCATCCTTGACGTGGTCAGGCAGTGGGACTAGATGATCATTGCAGGTCCCTTCCCACTGAACTATTCCATTCCATTCCATTCTAATTTGTTTCTAAGTGACAAAGATATTAGACTTTTTTAGCTTGGAATACATATCATAAATAAGAAAGGCAAAATATTTCTGTTCTGCTGCCTCTAGCCTTATATTGGTTCAAGAATTAGCTGATGAGTATTTTTTAATTTAATTATTTATTTAGTTTTAATTAGGAAAAAAATGCCAAATACTTTCAAACCAGAATTGAGGTCCTTTGGTTGTTTTGTACTAAGCACTGCAATTTTCTGTGTAAGAGATGAGGCCAAGCACACACTGCACATAGCCAATGCTCTCTGATGTTGAGAATCAGTGCAATTCCTACTCTGGGTTAAAAAGATTTTGAGAGAATGGTTCCTAAAACACTTCTCTGGCACAAAGATTATGGACAAAGTAATGTTTGTTTCAGCTTTAAGGAAATCTCTTAGGCAGTTTGCTGAAAGAGCTGTGTTTGAATAGTGTATTTCCAATGCAGTGATGGCTTCGTATACATTAACCTGGATACACAGTGGAAGCTCAGCTGAGATCTGCTGCCTGGCTCAGAGATGGAAATGGATCCTGACGTTTTGGTGCTTGTTGGTCTGAAATGCAAAGGAAAACATGATAAATGTAACAGGCAAATTTCATATCAGCTTTTTCATAAACCATTTTTTTCAAACAGTTAATTAACTGTTAACAATTAATGAACCAAAGTTATGGGAATCTTGTTAGTAAATATTGCCATGGGATAAGACAACAATGACCTCTGATTCTGAGTTGTTGTAGGGATTGTTGTATACATTTTGTTAGTCTATCTTTTTTACATAATTGTGTTTCTTTGTTGTTATTTGCAAGAAACAGAAGAGGGATGAAAGCCTCCTGGTTCTGTCTAAAATGAATTCCAAAAGCATGTATTACAGCCAGGTCTAAAACCTGAAGGGTGCAGTTTCATCTTCTTGTGACTGCAGATGTCATGACTGAAATAGGTGATTATGTAAAGGTTATTAAGAAAGATTATTAAGAGATTTGGGATGGAAGTTGGTTTTGTGCTTGAAATGTGCAGAAGTATGTAATGCCAGTTAGCAGATCACTGAGAATTTCAAGGGTTTACACATGACAGTTCTCTCAGGGGTTAATGCAACATTAGGAAAAAAACACCACACATCCCTAAAGTTTCAGAGAGCATATCATTTTATAACTCATAGGTTATTTTTCTGTGGAACTCATGCTATTATTGTTTGACAGGAACTAATTTCCACAGATGCAGAGGAGAGATTCTTCACAGGATCTTCCCTATGGAGGTATTAACCATTTTTGGCGTCACTTTCCTCAGGATGTCACAGAAAACCTTCCATGGGTCTGCAGTTTTCAGAAAAGGGGACAGCCATGATTGTCCTTCTAGTAGCAAAAATTTCCTTCCGTGGTTGCATTAACTCTTACCTTCTTCCAGAGTTTTGAATCTTGGTGCCGGATAGATCCTGTGCTCCTGGTAGATCCTTTCAGATCTCATAAGGGCTGGGAATCTGAGGTAATGTCTTCTGGCTGGAGATAGCAGGACAAGGAGGCATTATATGCCTTTCTTCATCATGAGAGTTAATTCTCTCTTGTATTCCCACCCTGCCCGATCAAAGGTTATGTCACAGAATCACAGAATCACAGAAT
>NW_010561221.1:0-689 GCF_000687285.1 Phaethon lepturus | reverse complement strand
GATGAGTGCAGCAGTTAATGACGAGCGTTGGCAAGTGTCCTAGGCACTTCCTTGTGCTAGGCTTTTAAAGTTGCCACTGTGTTCTGAGTCCTCTTTTAGGTATCCTGGACGTTATGAATGTATGCTGCTTTTGGCTGGTGCTTCTTGTGTGCGATTGCAGCTGAGAGGCAGCAGTGATTTGTGGGAGTTTTGAGAGGGGTACAAGTTGAAACCTTAGGCTTCTGGTTGTGTTTTAGGGGCACTTCTTCAGGCTGCAGGGTTGTTAGAGCAAGTCTAGTATACGGCATAGCTTTGACTAGGTAGATTTTTTTTTCCCCCAGCCGCCCCCCTCTTTAGTGCTCAGTTAAATCGTTTCCTTCTGGAAATGGGTCTGCCTGTGTGACTCTTTCTAAAACAAGTTTGCTCTTCCTGGGACATGTATGCAAGTGTCAGAGTTCTGCGCCTGAGGTCTTCAAACCGTTTGTAGCAGTGAGCCTGCCTGCAGTATCAGTGCATCATAAGCACGCTGAGTGAGTCCTAAGTCTGGGCTGATTCTGGAGGATCCTGGAGAGTGATTGTTGCTGTTGAAGTTCCTCAGCTCCTTTTCATTTTGAAGATGAGGAGTGCCCAGACACGAACTCCATGTACACGGGGAAACGGGGTTCTTCAGGTCTGAGGTTTTCTAGTAAGATAGGTCAAAACATTTGCCT
>NW_010561220.1:0-3316 GCF_000687285.1 Phaethon lepturus | reverse complement strand
CGGGCGCCGCTGCCTCTCCTGCAGCTGCGAGGTGAGGGGGAACCCGGCAGGTTTATTAAAGCCCAGCCCAGCCCTCAGGCTTACATTTGCATTCACAGTTTGATGTAGATGCCACATAAGCAGATGCCTATGAATAAGCCAGAGCAGGGTTATAACATCCTCGTGGTGGAGTGATTCAGTGTAATGCCTCGGCAAGCTGTTCTTTAATGGGCTGGAAGTCTTATTTTTACGATCATTGGAACGTAAAGGGTCAGAATCTTAATCTTCTAATACTGTGTTTTTAACAACATTTACACTTTAACATATTGAAAAATCTCATCTCTTTCTGCCAACCAGCATGACAACACAATTCAAATCGATCAGTGTGGCAGTATATTTAGGTATTTTAAACATAAATCAACCTGGCTGAAATATTTTTTTCGCTTCCAATACTTCTTAAAAACTAGGAATTTCTAACTTTTATGTTTCTTATTTGAGCCTTCGGAGTTCAGTGGAGTCTCCCATCTGAATAATTCAGCAGCATCAAAGAGAGAACAGAAACGGAGGTTACGGTCCGGCATCTAGCACAGACACAATGCTTTATGGCCCATTGCAACGGGAGAAACCGGTACCCGAGGAAAACAGAAAGTTTGCAAATTGTCTGCAGGTACGGAGGGAATTAAATCATGCATCACCCTACAAAACTAAGTGACAAGCGATGGGAACACATCAGGAAGAGAAGACATTTTTGTTTCCATGAAACCTTTGGGACTGAAGGGGAAATATTTTTCAGAGTTTACAAATCTTACACAAAACATTCAGCCCAGGAGCCGGTACTCAGAGCCGGGGAGTGACTTCTTCTGCCAGAATAAATGGATTGGGTTTGTCTCTGGGATGCGGAGGGGGGAAAAAAGAAAGAAGGGATTGCTGGGGCTTCCTCATTAACGATTCCTTCCCTCACAGTGCCACTTTTTGCTCCCTTTCTGTGCCTCGTTTCCTTTAGCGTGCTCCCCAGACCTCTGTGCTGCGCGTCTGCTCGCAAGCTTCCCGCTGCGGCTCGTGCCGGCAGGACTCGCTCTGCTCGGGCTGCAGGACCTCTGCCCCAGCCCCTTCCCACAGCCGCGGCTTTGCACGGGACAGCAGGGCCTCACATTTGACTTTTTGATTGATTAAAAGCTCCTTAACCAGTTTTACTATTTTCTGGACTAGATTTCTCTCTGGTCCCACGTGAGAAGGGAGCTGGGCATATGGGCTGAACCACAATGATTTGATTCATAGGCCGAAATCATCATTGAACAAGTGTCACAACATGGCATTAGATTAAGAACTAAAGTGATGGGCTATGGTGAGCCTGTTCATTAGTATTAATAGAGCTTAATTAGGCACAAGCATGGTGTTGCAGGGAAATGTGAAGGTGGCTGCAGTTTCCATGGTAGGGAAAAAAAAAAGGTGTTATTCATTAAAGGTGAAAGAAGTCCATAAGCCTTGCGCCTGCCTCTGAGCCCCGGCACAATTTAGGCTTGGGACACGGTCCTGCTGCCCCAGAAGAGTGAGGGAGTTACAGGCTGGGTCCAGGTGAGGAGCAGGAAGAGAGGACTGGAAAGCCCAGACTAAAACCGGGCAATGAAATCCAGGGAAAGTCCTACCCTTTATACAGCGGACTCTCCCACAGGAAGAGCCGTTCAGCTCCGACCCGTTGTAGCGGAGATGACATGTCAGATCAGCTCTTCAGCCCCAGGGGAGGTGAGCCAGGAATGAAGGGAGCTCCCGAGATCCGTATGGGGGAGAGAGACAAAGGGACAGGAACAGTACGTGCCTGCAGGAGCAAATCTCCATATGGCACAGGACCAGCAACGCAGGCGGCTCTGCCAGGGCTGTGGCTATTTTGCAACCACGGTAAATATCCATGGATGCATCTGATGCTTTTGTAACGATTTCAGTTGTTTCCTTATCTTCAGTATCCTCCCTCTTGCACCAGTTCACTTCCATTGACGCTGCTCTTTGCTTTATGGTTCTTAGGTCATTGTGCATCTCTCCCCATTTGGCGGCGTTAAATTTTATTTACCATATGTCCCTTCTGCTACAAAGATGATAAAACCCTTTGGATTTTTGTCGTTGCTGTTGCTAGCTCGTTCAGTGCTCACCTCAATTTAGTGTCCTCGGCAAGTGGAGCTGATTTGTTGTTGGTTTTCAGTCTAACAGAAGTCCAAGCTGGGACAACTGCCAGACTGTGCTGCAAACCTGCACTTGACTACTGCTTTTTGTTTTAAAGGACTTCGCCAGATACCATCCCCTCAGGAGGTCTCTAACATCTCCATGGTGGGAGAGAGCATCATATGGACCTTTGGCAAAAGGACCAAGAGAACTGCCAAGAAAATCCTTTGTACATGGTTATTTTTCATTTTTTGTTCATATTCTGTTGAAAATATCTCCCCTTGTCGACTATACCAATCAGCGCCGTTATACCTGGGGTTAATGTGCGTTTCAAGCAGCCCATGACTGCAGAAAAGTGGAAACGCAACCTGGGAATAAAATCCAGGGCCAGATGGACTTTGCCCTTATTCTGCTCTGACTTCAGCGTGGTGGACTGCCAAGGGAGGCATTGCTCGGCTGCGGGGAGGCCGGTACAAACTGGGAGGAAGAGAAACGCACCTTTGGACGCCATGAAAGAACCTGCGGCAGCCAAAGCCACAGAGCCAGGGAGCTCCGGCATGCGCCTTCTGTTTCTACAGCCAGGGATACATCCGCGTTTTAGGCTCTGCGTTCACTTGGTGAAGGCAATCTCGCCCACTTTTTACCAAAGCTGGTGCTTCCCTCCTATCATGTTTGAATTAAAATGCAGCAGATCATTTTAGCACTCGTGAATGAGTGAAATGCAAAATGCTGGTACATCGGGCTTTGCCGCTGCATGCAAATATATCTGGAAACAATGGCTTAGAATTGTTTCCACCTTCAGCCACATCAGGAGGTGATTTCGAGATCCTCTGTGGAATACTAATACTTCCTTATAGAAGTCTCTTAATTTTCAGTCACTGAAGGGGCAGAGTTTGAGTTGCAACTAGCTCTCCTTTTAACAAAATAATAATCTCTCACTTTCATAACATCTCTCAATTCAAAGGGTCTCAAACTGAGGCCCTCACCTTCCTGAGAGCACCACACAGCCGGAGCTCGGAGCCTCAGCCAAGGCATGCTGAAATCAGAAGGGCTCTGCACGGACCAGTGAGCCCATCTGCATGATCGTCTTGCAGGACAAGGGCTGAACTGCCACATCCCGGTCGCCTTGCGCTGACTTTTTCTTCCCCAGAATGGCCGATTTTGCAAACGCTGCCACTGAAGC
>NW_010561219.1:12126-53897 GCF_000687285.1 Phaethon lepturus | reverse complement strand
GGGTTGGACTAGATGACATTAAAAGGTCCCTGTCAACCCAAAGATTCTGTGGTCTTTGCAGACCACTATGTTCCTTTCAGTCTATAAAATTAGTTTCATTTTATAGCAGATTGTGAATGGAAGATTGTCCATTCCCTTGAGTCTGTGAATCACATTTTGTCTTGGATTTGTTTGTTCATGGAAAATTTGCAGAAAGAATAATTTTTATTTTTCTCTTTTTTTTTTTTTAACTTGGAAGCACCAGTTGTTTGTTTAGAGGCTGACAGTCAGCTGGGTGAAATCAGCGTTTGAAAGAAGTGGCTGGCAAAAAAGCCCTGTGCAATATTAATGTGTTTAGGAAAACCACTGGAAACAAAATGTTTATTGCCTCTTTAAATGTATGTTTATATACAGCTTTAAGTGGTTCATCTTACTCTGTGTGTGCAACACTTGTTTTTAATTTTGTATTATCTAGGGAGCTGCAGTAAGTCACTAATTTAAAAAATGACGTTTTTAACCTGAATGGTTGAAACATAGATAAGCAACTCAGAGGAAGAACAGAGAGGAGATTTTACTGTGCAAAGCCTGAGCTATATGTATTAAATACTGATTATGGTGGTTCGATTCTTCGGAAAAAAAAAAAAACTTGTCTGTCATATTGGGTGTATACGGTTATTGCTGTGGTGCTTGTCTATCCCTTCAGAGATGATGGGATGAAATTTCACAGTCGTTTTTTACATAATGCTGGAGATGCCACAGATTTAGCTTCAAGTTAACTTACGGTTTCCTTTTTGTTTTGGGATGCCTATTCCAACTGTATTGGTTCAGTGGCTGCTTCGTAGCAGGTCCCTTTACCGTCGCAGTGGGCAGGGTGGAACCTGCAGAGTGCCTCTGACAGATTCGGGCCCAGGGCAGATGGCGGGGAGTTCTGGCGGTCGTCTGTCTAGTTGGTGGTACAGCCCCCCAGCAGCGTGGGTTAAAATGATCACTCAGACTCTTTTTTTTCTTTTTCTCCCAGGCCAGGAGGCAGCTTTGGTTTGTAAAGATTGTATCTAGCAAAACTACAGAATGGCTGGCAGAAATGTGCTTTTTTCCTCTTTTGAGTGTTCATATAAGATTATTTATTACTTTTCCTATTTCCCAAAAAAATCCTTGCAGTGTGTGCAGCTTATTTGAAGCACTGCTGAACTTCTCTTAAGATTGTTTGTGGCTTGGAATTTTGGACAGGTTTTGTTACGGTTGTTTGAAATCGGCATCTGAGTCTTCGCTAAACTCTTTGTAAAGTTTTTCAGAGATTTCCCCCCCCTGCCCTTAGACACTATTTAAGAACCTCCTCAAAAATCTTCAGGCTCTATCCCAGTGTCAGCTGCTTCTGAATCAGTCTCCTTACATGTAGCACAATTTTAGGAAATCATTCTGAAATCAATTGTAAAATGCAGAGTGGACGGTTCACTTACAGTCTTGTGATGACAGAGAAGTCCATGGGTAGATTAAATGTTGGAGCCTGGAACACGTGGTGGTGGAGGGAAATGGCAACTGTGTGGTTGCACGGTTCTCTGAAGAACGTATAGCACAGGGAGCCGTGTCAGGGAAGCGAGTTGTGCACAAAATTGTAGATATGATGAGGACTGTAATATTTATATCTCCTCAATGAGGGAGCACTGCGTTAAATGTAAAGCTACTGTAAAGGAAATCTGTCTGCTGTACTTACTAGGCTTGGTGAAAAGCTTCAGTAAGTCTCCTTAATATAAATTGGCTTAGATTGGAGTATTGTTTTTATATTTCTTCTGTAAGTTCAAGTTCCTTTTCAGTATAAATAATCATGCATCTGAAACATTTGAACTGGTATTCGTCTGCTGTTTCCCTGTCTGAGAACTGCTATCTGATCAAACCAATATTTTTTAATTATGTATTTATAGGCAGATGGGAGAATAGTTTACAGTCAATGTATGATCTTCTCTGCAAATCTTGGAAAATTGTGTTGTTTTTTTTTTTAATATTGCCTTATCAGTTTCTTTTTTTTATTACTGATTACTTCATTCTGTTTGAATTCAATGCTTCAGTTTCTTTGGGGTAAACTAATAGATTATGTATGCGATATTTGCACAGCGCTGATTGAATTCATCTGGTGAGTTTGAATGTGGTTCATATATTCACATAATTGTCAGGAGCCAACTTGAAATTCAGAACTGTTTCATGAGCATTGCACAGGGCATCATATTCATCTCGCATTACTCGGGATTGGGTAAAACTTCCATGGTAAGCTAGACTGCAGCTCTTTCAAAAGCCAATGTCTTTTACATTTGTGCCTATAAACAGTGATGGGGGGGCGGGGGAAGAGCTGTGGAGCTTTAACTGTTCCCTGCAAAAACAAAGCTTATGTACTGACCGGCCCTCTTCCAACCTGTTCCCCCCACTCTTCTAACAAATTCTGAACCTGCTGGCCATTTTGGACCAGACTTGACAGGTGATCTGATGTTCAAAAGATACCGGATCGCTGAGTTTCATGAAAATAAGCAGCCTGCTAGAGAGGCCCAGGCGAACGCCCTTCCTTGCTGGGGAGAAAGCTGCAGTGTGAACTCAGTCCCATTATTGGACACCAGAGAACCCACAGGAGAGAAGCACAGGAAATCAGACTTCACGGAGCTCCTTGTTTCCACAGAGATTATGCTTGTGTTTTCACACTAATCCAGATGGATAACTTTCCATGTGCTGCTATCTTTCATTCAAACGTTCCTTCTTATTCTCATGGTTAGGGTTTGTACTTTAATACGACGTGGCAGAGGTTTGCCAAAGAAAAAACTGTCAGGCCAGTCTTTTAATATGTGTAATCAGCTTCACCTTTGCAGCACCTACTTCCACTTGCTGGCTAGGTGGGTTTAAGCAGAAGGAAGTTCACCTACAGGAGATCTGCAGCACATGGAGCACAGGCTGCTCTTACTGCCTCTGACAATATATCAGTCTCAGATTTCATTTAAAAAAGGAAAAAGAAACAAAACTGTATGGTATTTTCAGATTACCTCTTCAGCAAAAACACCTGGAGGTAGAAAGTGCGTATGTGGCCATTAGGCCACTGGTGGCAGGTGCTAATAGAGTTTGCAGGGAGACAGATCGCCTGGAATCAAACTAGACCTCTTGCCTGTATTTCAGTGTTTCCCTCTCTTAGCTAGTGCTGCTTTGGGTAATGATGTTGGCAAAGCAACAGGGACAGTACTTTGGGCCTTATCGGTATGTTAGCAGCCCTAATTAAATGCTTTATCTGTACTCACAAGTGAAGTCAGGGGATTTCACAGGTATCGTGTTGCTCATGAGCTGTGGACCAAGCTTCAGCGTTCTAAGTGATAGCCCCCATTAGCTAGTCCTCAATTCCAGTGTTTTGCAAACTGGAAATGGTTCTCCACTATTGGACAAGAAATTGTGCAAGGAACAAAGGCATTTAGCTGTGGAAGTAATCAAAGGGAAAAGGGAATGTACTACTTTTTTTCTTCGATAGTCCATAGAGTTTGTGTGAGCTTTCTGCACTATCTTGGCAGATCATAAGAAAAATTTTGTATGCTCTGGAAGAGTTTGGTAAGTCAGCCAGAGAAGCTCAAAACCTCTGGGACTTTGTAGAGTAGATGGGCTGGGTAACTTAGGATCCAGGGAAGGCAAGTAATTTGTTCGGTTTTTCATGGAAACCTACTGATGCTGCAAGTAAACGTTTCCAATCCTGGCTGCATATTCAGTTGCATTTGCACCCTACGTGGAATTTCCCTTTATTGGTAATTAATTTCCAACCAATTTAGATTGCTAGTAGGTACTAGAAACTACTTATTGAACTGATAAGTTTATGTCCAATCTTTTGTATGTGCTTTCCAAATTCAGTTTGCTATACAAATCCTATAAAAGGCTTCCCTAGATTCTAGCATACTCATAGTGAAGTACGGTGTGACAAGATGCTCCACAGAGTCTGTGCTCATGTGAATAAATCTGTATCTCTATAGCCCACTGTTGGTGAGGCAGAGTTAAGGTTGCAGATTAAGAGAAGATATGATGATGTGCTGCAATAACAATGGTCTGAGTTTAGAAGCAGCCACAAATAAATTCTATGACAACTCCCTGTGAATGCCAGTAAATGCTACTGAGCCATACAGTCAGCGTTCACCCCAGTGCTGACTACAGCAGGGCTGGAAATAGCTGCAGGAAACTTTTAATTTATTTATTTTAAATGTGGCAGGGTTTTGGGGTTTTTTTTTTTGATTCTTAGGCATTTTCAGGATTTTTTCGTTTTAATCCTTCCAGGTATAGCTTGAGCTTCCACAGTTGTACAAGGCCAGCTGTAAGGTTTTGGAAGGCTCACCAGGGTCAAAGACAGGCATGAGTTTAACACGGTAAACTAAGCAACTCCACTAGCTTTACCACAGCAGTTTGCAGTGTATGCAGTTCAACGTACAAGTGAGTCTTTGTGGATTACTGTTTAATTACTACTTCAAAAAAATGGTGTCAAGATTTGATAGTGTGCTTTCCCATCTCTCCTTCTTGCCTCCCCTGTATTGTCATGGCTGATGTCTTAGTTCTTTGTATAATTGGGAGGGAGGTTGTTTTTTATAAGATAAAACTTTCTTCTGTGCTTCTCTGTAAATATAGTTTATTCTTTACCTTGAATAAACATAATTTTAGGGAAATTCCACGTTTAGCGTGGGAGCAAAAGGAAACATTTTTTGGCAGCTTATCATCATTATTATTAAAATATGATAGCCATTTATAGCTGCTCATAGGAATGTTAAAAGTTTCCTTGTGCTCCCCCATCTGTCTGCATCCATCTGTTGTCTCTTGTCTTGTACTGGAATTGTTAAGTTCTTTGGACAGGAACAGCCTTTTTTAAAAAAGAGGATCCAGTTCACAATTTGATCAGCTTTATTAATACAAGAAAGCAAAAATAAGGGTGATATGGGCCAGTGGGCACTATGCAAGTCAGGAGACTCATAATCCATTTGTCTCAGGTGTGGCAATTCTGTGTGCGTGCTCATATGGGTACCTGGTCAGTGTTAGAGATGTGTGTACATACATGTTTTATTTAGCATTTTTCATTTTTCTCAGTGGCTGTGCAGGTGGTGGGAATGCTGATCGTATCCAGAAGTTACGGAAGGAGTACCACCAGGCCAGGCGAGAAGGCTTGCCGTTCTATGAGGACGACGAAGGAAGAACACAGCCATCTGATTACGACCAGCGTTGGGTAGGTCCACAATGTGATGCAAAGAGCTTTTGCAGCATTCAGGGTTAGCAGAAGGTGCTGATTTGTTTGTGTTTTCCAGAAATCAGCTTAACATGAATTTGGGGCGTTTGTAGAAATGGAGAAATCCTTAATGCCAGCCCACCAAAGAAAACATTACTACCATGAGAACTTGGCTAAAAGTAACTTGTCTGTTCACCACGTTTGATTTAGGCCCAGGTTTCCTCTCTTTAGGCCCAAGATACAGAATCATTGCCAAACTTTGTTACATGTGGTAGCATCAAGTTTTATGGTACTCTGGCAGTTAATCCAGTGATTCCCTGGGCTGAGAGCGTTAGAAGAGCCAGACTCTCACTGCACTTAGCTGCAAAGTGAGAGGAAGGAAACGGAGGCATGTCTGTTCCTGCCCTTTGTTCTGCACACTAGACAGTAGCAATCTGGCCATGACATATCCTCAATAAGTTTTATAAAGTGAAAAAAGGAATAATTTGCTCATCTACTCTCAGAAGATCTTAAAGTATTCTACCAACACTATAGAACTGTTATAGACATATTGTATTCCCTGTTTTACATCTAGGAGTCACACTACACTGAGACGTATTATCTACCCCACTACCAAAGAGTAACCTGTGGTGGACCAGAGATTAAATCAAGAGTACTGGAAATGGAACAGCTATAGTCTATGGGATCACAGCTGTGGTACTCAAGAGCTCCACCTGAGCAGGTTTCAGAGTTGGACTCTGTCTCTTAGAAGTAATTATAATCAACCAACATTCAAAAATGTAACTTCCATAAGATGCAATTTATGCTAAATTTCAAATTTTAGTAGAAAGAGACAGAATTATGTTAAAACCTTAAGAATCTAAATATACTCAAAGTTTGAACTAACATTGTTGGTTTTAATGTCCTCCAAACTATCAGTGTGAATGCTGAAGTGAAATCTTCAACAATTGGGGTTGTAGTCCAAAAAAATCCCATGTGAGACTAGACTTTATTGCATTCACAGAGAGAGAGAGAGAGAGAGAGTTAAAAGGGGTGTTTTTACATAAATTATCAAATATATTTGTTCATTAACCCAAAAAATGTTGTTGTATATATTATTCTGATTCAGTTACCGACAGTGTCACCTTCAGCAAAATAATTCATTCCAGTTAACATAGAAGTTAACTTTAATCCACTGCCTTAAATTTTGTGACCCAAATTTGGGCTTCTATGTAGTTGCCATTCTTCTTCTGAGTAGCTTTTGTAAACTAAAATGAGAATATGCATCAAATGTGTCTTTCTGTTGAAATTGTATGGTATAAGTGTCCTGACAGAGGCCCCAGACTGGGCCAGTGGTACCTCTTCAGCAGCCTGAGGATTTCTGCTTCTTATCAGAAACTGATAAGGCTTTATTAATCCTCAGAGGAGGTTGAGATTTATGGTCCTGTGTAGCTTCCTAAGATTCACAAAGGTTTCTTCTAGGTAATCCTTTCTAAGCCTTTCCTATTAGGTATAATGCACAGAGATTACCGATTTCCAAAGCTTTGCTTTTCCTGTGAGGCAAGTTGTCCTTAATGAGAGCACCTGAAAGGGACCCTTAAGTATCTTAATCTTGAACTGATTCATAATAGTGGCACCAGGATTGTTTCTTTTTGCCCTCCAATGCAGAATATTTTTAAATGTTTTTGTTGTGAGGAATGGCAGTCTGCTCAAAAATCAGAGTCCACCTTGAGGGCTTTAATACTCTGAAGTTTGTTGCTGAAACAGTTCCTCTTGTTGAAGTGGTTTACAAATTTCAGAGACTTCTGGTCTCTTCACTGCAACAATATCATCCACTGATCCATCCAGCCTTGCTTTCATAGGCACTGTCTTTCAGTCTGGAAAATACTGTGGCCACAGCTTGCTCTCTTTCTACTCCTGGCTGAAATTTCTACTCTTGCATGTAGTTTTACCCTTAAACTACATATGTTACATCAATCCATTCAGACAGAAAAGAAGGAACAAAAATAGAATCAAAATACTAAAAAGAAAACAAATGTCTCAAAACATCTTGCCAGGAGAGTCCTCAAGATACTTTCTAAGCAATGTCATCTTTTCCACCTCGGGCTGCTGACCCTCAGCAGTACTGTGGTAACACAGATTGAACAACAGCTGATTTTTTCCTACCTTTGCTCATCAGTGGAGAGACATGCTGATGACTAATTGCATAATTGTAAATAAATAAAAACTTAGAATAATCTTCAGAATGTCAGGTCTTTCTTTAAAGAGACAACAGACAGCTGAGGAGGAGGAAAAAATTTCTGGTATAAGTTTTCTTCCTTCCCACAGGAGGTTATGACACCAGGGAAGCTGCAGCTGGAAGGGAGATGCTGGGTCTCCCTATGTATTTTTAATACTCGATTAGTTCTTTCTATGCTTTTGTCAGTCAGCTGTTTTACCTAAGCCAGCTTTCCTATAAGATCTCTTTCTAATGTACAGCAGCTGCTGTAATCGCTTCCCACCATCTCATGAAACATGCAGATAAGTTGGGAAATAACAGAGGATAATTTGAGAAGACACTATCCCATCGCAAATCAACAGTCTCAGAAATGGACCCTGGGTCTTGTCCTCCAAAAAAGTATCTGAGAACTCATGAGGCAAATTTCTATCTGATAAAGCTGACATTGACAAGTGGCCTTTAGCTGACACTGTAATGGGACAGAATTTCTAATAGAAGGGGTATTTCTAACAATCTACTTTTTTTAAAGTGGGATAAATCAAGTTAAAGTGCAGAGCCGGCTGAAAAGCTAGCATTGTAAGGGAAAATGATCTCATGACAGGCAATTGGGATCCATAAATGTTTTAAAAATAAGGTCAAAAATTCATTTTAAATGGGCCTGCTATTTTCTCATCATCCATTCCTCCCCCCTGCATCCATTTTCCAATTCTCCTCTGTTCTTCTCATCTGTTGCTGGATGAATTTTTTGCTCTCTTGCGCCTTCATTCTGCGCTCCCTTCCCCACAGTCTGTTCTTTTTCTTTTTGTAACTGAATAATTCAGTTTAGTGTGTCTCCATAAACAGACGCATGTATAGCACTGTCTGTGCTATAGAGCCAGATCCTTTGAAATTCTTTTCCCAGTGCCTTTGTGCTTTGGTTTGTTGCTGAGCTTTGCATGATTTGGACTGCTCCCTGTCCCTGCCACCCTGCTTTCAGGTTTATAACTAAGATAAATGATAAGCCAAATTCTATAGGGTGGATCACAAGACTTAAAGTAAACCTCAGCTAGTTAACCAAAGGACAGGCTGATGATAAGTATAAATATTGTCTAGGAAAATGAATGCCTGTTGTTATCAGTGTAATGTGAGATTACCCTAAAATTTTCCAACAGCTAGGGTATATTGGGAAGTATCAGCTCAAGACAGAGTTTAGGCATGTGCATAAATGCTCATGTCTTAGTGGGACATCAGATAGTCAAAGCACTCATGAACATACCCTGTACAAACCTAATTTGGGTCTACAGAAAGAGGCATAATATGTTTATGTAGTATTATCATATACTGTAGTATCAGTCAGACCCTGAGAGAACTATGTGAGCAATAAACTGCAAGAACTTAGTCTCCCTAGGAGTTGGAGAGCTTTTTCATGGGCACTCTTTTTCAGGGCTTTAGAGTCACAGACTAATAGCTGATCATGAGAAATAGCGAAGGAGCTGTCAAGACAAAGCTGTGAAGTTCGCATCTGCACTTGTATTTAAGGGCATTTAAATAATGAGGAATTAATCATCTATTTGAGGATTTGCTTGGATTGTCTTACAGACTTTGTACAAATCCAGTTACTTAAAGCATCAATTCTTTCCTTCAGGGTGGCAGTAAATCCTTGAAACTTTATCTTTTTAATGTATGTTGAAGGGCTGCGTGTAACACCGGCCACATTGCAAATAATTCTTCACCTGTTAGTGACCGCATCCGCTTCACTGTACCGAACCTTATGTTAAGTGGTTCTAAAAGCCTTTTCCTTATTTGCAGATCAGATTTGCAAGCTGATAAGTAACCTAAAGATATAAGAAAACCTGTCTCTGGGTACTAGCTGCGAACATTTTGATTGAAACAGATCTGTAATGTACTGAGTTTTGTCAGTTCCCAGTTGAGAGTATGAAGGAAGAATCATGCCTGTCTGTGTTAAAGGCCAAGTACTTTATTGTGTGCCTGGCAGGGATCCAAGCCTAAAAATCAACCAGAACAAAAAAAGGAGCGTTAAGAACTGCATTATTTTTCCATAATGTGTCAAAGGGTTCTACGCTTGCTTCAGGATGAATAAGGAGCTGTTTGTACATTTCATGATCAATTAATTCCAGGTTCAGGATGTTGCATTTCAAATAGGTTAGGTTCCCAAAACGCACAGACGTTTGTGTTGGACCATGGTTAAAAACCAAAATTCCAACTTCTAGAATAATAACATTCCTGTCTTCTAGCGCAATGGGAGAAGCTGACAATTTTATGTACTATGTGAAACCATATAGCAGAAACTGCTGTGAATTCCAGACTTTCTGAGCCCACAGACTATTAGTAGAAAACATTGAATTTAAAAGGAAAAAAAAAAGACAGTAACTTCTTAAAGTAGAGCTGCTTTGAAATCCATGGATTGGAAATACTTGTGTATATGTTATTAAAATATTAATTAAGAGAGTATGTAAAACATTTTATTAGGATGTATGATTAACTTACCAATCAAGAACTTCTTATGGTCACTACTTACCTCCTTTAATGAAGGTTTCAGATTAGGGTGCATTCTCAAGAGCCGTTCAAACTAAGCAGAAGGATTTTGAAATTTACAGGCTGGCTTCTGGGGATAGGTTTAGGGGGAAGTTATTTTGGAGAAATCCCTGCCAAACCTCATGTGAAAAATAAACTATTCCAAATGGCACATGCAAGGAAAGCCAAATTCAATTCCATTAATACTAGTAATAAAGAGTGACTCTTATAACTTATTTGGAGTCCTTCCTGCTTACACAAAGGTTGAATTTGGCATAGATTATCTGAACCAAAGGGGAGTCTGAAATGCTCATGTCTTCAGGCTAACGCTATGTACACACTTATTTACCAAGGGAAACAGTTCTGATGCCATATGTCATCTTACCAAAGCTGCCTGGTACTGTTTATACCCTATGATATTATGTGGGTTCCAGAAACATATCATGCTATCTATTCCACAAGGTACCTTGCCACACAGCTGCTTTTTGTTGTGTTTCAACACAGGGGAGTGATTCTGAGGAGGACAAACGCTAAGCATCTCTCTGAACTTCATGCGAGTAGTTGAAGGAAATCAACCAAAAACATGTGGTGCTGCCGGGCTGTGGCCGTCCTTGCAGGCTCGCAGCACCGAGAGGTTCCACATTAACACATGTGCCAGCGGTCGTGTCCCTTGCAGTTAGGAGAGGTTCTTCTGATGTTGCCCAAACGGAGAAGTTGAGTGGGGCATCACGGAGATCATGACAGCTGCCACAGATCATGTTGATGTGATATGAAGGGCCCTAGAGGTTTTCTGTTGTATGTATTTTTCCTAATTTGCCAATATGTTTAAGGCAGCGAGAAACAAACCTCTAACTGGTAATTACATTGATGAGGGGAGTTGGTGAGCAGGTAATACGTGCTGTGTAGCACGCTGAACAGTTACTGCGCTTGTGCACACAGGCAGGCCACAGCTCTGCAGCTTTTATCCTTTGGGGCACAGTTGAACGGGCACAGAAATAGCCTTTTCAGAGCTAGGTTGTCATCTGGCTTCACCGCAGTTCTGAGTAGCACGGTAGCTGGATCTTTGCAGTTTGCTTTGGTTTTGGCAAGCTTCTGCCGGTACAGGCTTTGACTGTTTTCTGTCTCCTTGTCGATCACTCCATAGATAGGTGACTGTGTGGCCACTACTTCCCCTGGGCACGTGTGCACGCTGTGTCACATCTGCGGCCAGCATCGTGTGGGGAAGGTGGAAGAGGATTGAGATTATGACACGAGCCTTCGCATGTGGGGTTGCTAAAGCTAATACTTTGCACTTTGAACCTTCGCTTACCCTCAGCGATACGTACTTCTCCACGACAGCTTGGTCCCAACCCCTAGCAAGTCAGTGCCCCACACACCATAGTATCAAACACAGCTGCTCATGGGCTGACTACGAGGGGGGTGAATTGACCTCCTCTTCCTCAGGCCATTAGTAAGAGGCCTGCCTCAACTTCTGGAAAGGGGCCCCAGTTACAACAATGCTCATTTTTTAATCACAGGACAAGTCTGTAATGCCATTGAAATTCATGGCTGAAGTTCAGTATGCGCTTTAGGTATTTATTAGGCCAGGCCTGAAATCAGGCCTCAAACTTGATCGCTTCTTAGGCACAAGCTTTTGCCTTTACTACCAGGTATCTGGCGCATTTATCAAATAGTTGCTGACACGGCTGACTTCTTTTTGAATTCTCACAGCTTAATCTCCCTCGGTTATGTTCTTGTTCAGTGTGTTGCTGATTAAAAAGAAATCTCTTCCCTAACAAATACTGACGGTCCAAAGAGTTGCCTAGCTACTGTTGTCCCAGACAGCACTCTGTCTCCTAAAGACGCTGGTCACTCCAGCTCTGCCTGCTGGGAGCAACATCGCGCTGAAACAGGTAGCGGTTTTGACAAAGGACTGCAAAATTTGTCCATTTAACGTAATGGAAAGCAGAATGACCTCAGTGAGGCAAACGGCAACGGTTGCCCAGCGTGTGCAGAACAGGGTCGAGCTTGAAAGAAGCTGGGTCAAGCAATACAACTATGTCATTGAGGCTGTTACAGAGTACAGATCTTTTATTTGTTATAGTTAAGTATGTGACAGTAGCCAACTGAAATAAGGGACTTTTGATTACTTTTGATTTCTGGATTGAGTTATTCTAGCGTGTATCTATGCAGCACTTCTCACTATTGCAGCACAAGGTGGAGGCCTTGGATCTTCTTGAGTTTTGCTGAAGTTCCTCACTGCAAAATGCATTAGCAGAACTGCTTGTTACATTTCATCTTAGGCGCAGTTTCAGCAGTCAGGGTGTCAGTGCTCTGGCTACATTGTTGTCTCGCAGTTAAAAACACTAAAAAGTTCAAGATTTGTTCACAGGCAAGGTGTGAAAAGTAATTAGAATGTATCACTGGGTGCTGGGTATAAGCAATTATCTATGAATATATAAAGGCTCTATTTTTCTAACAAACAGGCGACATTGTTATAATTATTTAAAATGAAAAAGAAAGTCACTGACTCAGAGATGGAGAGATTGGGCGGATAACTTTATTAGTTCCCAGTCTAAGGTCTGTAGTGCAGATGCTAATCTAATATCAGGACTGCATTAGAATAAAGTACAAAATATGGGAAAAGAGAACTCAATTTACCCTGTAAGGCTGGTGCTGTACATGAGTTTGGCTTTTCTGCTGAAGACCAGCTCTTTTCAACTTTCAACCTCAAGTCTGGCTGTTACAGAACACTTGGAAAAAGGAGCGCTAGTGCCTTATTTCTTGCTCAGTACAGGATCTGACTGGAACACATTCCTTCTGTTGAATGTGCTGAGTTTTGAGAAGTTCTGCAAGAGTTAGTAATCAATTTCTTTTTTTTTTTTTGTATTTGGTCTTTTAAACCTTCTTTAATGTTCTTGCTTTGTTTAGTAAATTGAATTTGTAAGTAGGAATTTCCCAGTGCAGAAGGGAGTCTGATAAAATACTGGCACTGTGCAAGCTACTCTGAGGGGTTGATTTTTATTTGATTTTTTTTTTTTTTAGTGTTTTTGAGACACTTGCTGTGCAACTGTATTTATTAGCAATAAGAAAGCAAGAGTGACAAATACTGCTGTCTGTGGTTTTGCTGCTTTTTCCTCAGCAAATGGCCTGGCTGCTGTGTTAAGTGTCATGTTGCCCAATATTAAGTAGAGCCATTCCAGTTGAACTGTATGTCATAAGTCCTGTATAATAGGAGACATTGAGCCTGCTGTAATCCAGGTGATCCTGAGATGTCTGCTTTCTGAGCAGAAATAAGACTTCTGGACCTGCTGCTTCCAAGGGGATCCTGGTACTCAAGGCAGATGATATGTGAATAATTCAGTATCTCAGAGTAGCATAGATTTCATCAAGTAGTATATCAAATTCAGCATGTATGTTGTTGTCGTGGTTTAGCCCCAGCCGGCAACTAAGCACCACGCAGCCGCTCGCTCACTCCCCCTCCCGCAGTGGGACGGGGAAGAGAATTGGGAAAAAACTCGTGGGTTGAGATAAACACAGTTTAATAGGACAGAAAAAAAAGAAGGAAACAACAATGATAATACCAACAAAGGAATGTACAAGAACAAGTGATGCCCAATACAGCAATTGCTCACCACCCCGTGATCGACAGCCCGTCCCCGAGCAGCGATTTCCACCCCCCGGCCAACTCCAGTTTATGTACTGGGCATGACGTCGTATGGTAGGGAATATCTCTTTGGCCAGTCTGGGTCAGCTGTCCCAGCTGTGTCCCCTCCCAGCTCCCCGTGCACCCCCAGCCTGCTCGCTGGCAGGCCAGCACAAGAAGCTGGACTGTCCTTGGCTGCTCAGCAGCAACCCAAAACATCAGCACACTATCAACAGCTTCTCATCCCAAATCCAAAACACAGTCCCGCACCAGCCTCTGCGAAGAAAACCAGCTCCATCCTGGCTGAAACCAGGACAGTTGTGAATGCATACAATTGAGCAAGAGGACAAATACTGGTATCTCTTCTAAAATTCAATCTGGTCACCAGTTGTAAGATTATTTTGGGGGGGGGGTAGTCCATTCTCTGTGTTAGGAAGACCAATGCTGCATGTAACAACAAATAACGGTAGTGGCTCACAAGGAACATGGGCCCTGGGGAGGCCTGGACCAGGTGTATGCTTTACACCATCAGGTATTCCAAGAAAAATCAAAGTAGCAGATACCTAGAGTGAAATTATGACTTTGAAGTTATGATATGAGTCAAAACAAAGTGAGCAAATTTGGATTCTGAGGAGATCAAAAAGTTTCTTGTATTGCAATAAGCATGGTTATATCAAATTATATTCTATACTTCATAATTTGATGATAACTCCATCAAGATTAAGGTAAAAATTGATAATTTGAAATACATGCCTGTGCCTTCCATCCCCAGTCTGACATCATCAAAACAAAGTAATTCGGACAATCTAAATTCGGTCTTTCCTGTAGAATGATTATAGGGAAATTTAGCAAAATACTATCTAGTGGTACCCACCAGTGGAATAGTATTAACATTTACATTTGCATTTGAAGCTAATTTTTAATGTATTTCTCTTAATTTGCTAGGAAGATACCTGTCAAGTTAGCAATTAAACTGTAATTTGGTCACTGAGGTGTTTACACGGATTAATAGATCTCGCTCTTAAGCGTATGCTCCTGGGTTTGAAATAATAGCTATACTGTGTGGTAGCATGACCCCACTTGAGTGTCACACACACATGCACAAAATCAAATTCCATCACATTTTAATGCAAATTTTACCTTTGCAAATGATGGCCTGAAAAGAATGAGTTTCCATGGTAACTTTAGGGAACACATAACCTGTTTATCATAACTTCTCCATGAAGCAAGACAGGGGGTGGGGCACAGGCTTTGATGTCAACTATATTTTTCTGTAGACAGCATTCTGCTGTAGCATGTATGGAGAATTTACCAAAATGCTCCTGTACTGTCCTAAATAAACTTTTTTCCCTTTTTTAGAAACAGAAGGAGTCATATGGAATAACATAGGAGAGGACTGCAGTAGGCAGTATTCAAAACCATTGACTGACCTTTCAGCTCCTGCCTATAGTTTGACAGCTAGGTCAACACTTTGAAAGACCAATCATGAATTAATACTTAAAACAGATCTCTTCCATCACTTTCTCCTTGCTTTCCTTCCATGCTTTACGTTTGGCCCTCAGGTATCCCTGCTGCCTTTCAAAGACACTTAAGTTTTTGTTTTCTTGTTCTTCCACTCCACTGCTGAAGTGTACTGTTTGAAAACTGCCTTGAAATCTCTCTGAACTCTTATATTGTGAAGCTACCACAAAAAAGAATATATTGATTATACTTCAAGTTCAGTGCTGACTTTCAGAGTTGAGGTGGTGGCTTCTGGAGCTGCCATTAGCGAGGAGTGAGTTTGATGGTGGCAAGCATCTGCAAGGTTGTATTTTTCCTGCAGATGCACAGTAACTCCTGGTTAAAGGAAAGTATGTCTGCAACATTTTTTTAAGGTCATTAGGAGTAAGGAACAGATGTTGAGGTTTTTCAGAACGCTGCTTTGAAGTGCTATTTAGGAGTCAACTGACAAGACTGACCCTATAGGCAGTGATTTTTGGGACTGGAACACAGAGGAACCATTGCCCACAGTTACCCATCTGGTATCCATCTGGTACCAGCAAACAACAGACAGTACCAAATCACAGAGAAACTGTACCAACTGCTAAATTGGTATCAGCAAGCAAAGAAGGTCGCCACCCAACAGCAGTTGCAAGCAGGAGAAACAATGTCTGTAACATTTACAGACTGGTATCTGAAGATCCGGAGGAACCTGATGCCATAGCATATGGAAAGCAATTCCTCTCTCTAAGACTGCTTATGCTGATGTTGTTTGCTCAGTATTAATCTAGGTTTGGGATTATTTTTTTTGTTAACCATATTGAGTTTGCAGCATGGAGAGCTTTTGTCATTCTGCCATTGAGAGAGCGCCTCTCTTCAGTGGCATCTATGTTTAACAGGATTAAGGTGGATTTAATACCCTGTGCTACAGACTAACCATTCCAATTCTAGGAGTACTGTTCCAGAGTTGATGTCAAATCACAACGGAAGGAGTTGAGGTTAATTTTAACTCCGTGACAATTTACTCTCTGCTGTTTTTCTTTGATGTGAAGTATTCCTGGGGAGAGCTGTGGCAGGGGGTTGTTTCCCAATGTTACTGCCATCTTCCTCTTCATCACTTTGCTCATTTTCCCCCTTCTTCCTCCTTTTCTTCTCTTGAAGCAATGTGCTGGTTTGTACAGTAGCTAAGTGTTTAGAGTGTAATAATACAACAGTGAGAGATTTACTGCCTCTAGGCGCTACCCCTTCTACTCTTGAGGACCTCCAGCAAGGCACGATTTTATAGACAATGAAAGGCTCGCTCTCCCCTGTGAAGCCGCCTGCCTGCAGGAAGCTTTTCACTGTCTATTTCCACTACTTGCTCTGCAATTTAGTTCCGTGCCCTGCGATTTCCCCCCTCCCTCCCTCTTTCCTTCCTTGACAAACACAAGCATATACCCCCCACGTACACATTCAGCACCAACACCAGATGTAGGTAGTATACGGCAAAATAGCATTATCTCAATGCGTGCGTTAAAAACATCAAAAATACCCTAAACATTTTCATTTTGCCATCCTCATCATAAATGGAAATACTGATCTGTCCTGTTTGCTTTCCAGGTACTGACTCTGTCATTTCGGTTTCCCTAAAAAGAACACAAGCTTATAGCTGGGCTGCAAAGCGTGGCCATTACACCCCGGCATTGGTGCCAAGAACTCTGCTGACTTAGCTTTTTTTTTTAGGGAAAGATGCTGAAAGCCCCTGACTTTGAGAGAAAATTCAATTCAATTTACTTCATACAGTGCCTTTCGTGAAGTATTTCAAACTGCCTTATATCAGGAGATAACATAATGAGAAAATGCTTTAGAGAACTGGGTATTCAGATAGCAAGACAAAATGATACACAACAATGAACTGGAGTAAAAGAAAAGACGACTGTCATTTAAAAGCAGTAATCATCTGGATAAGTAGTCTTGTAAACTAATTACAGTGAGAAGAGAAGCAAAGAATGCAAGACTGGGAGGAACAAGCAGCAGCTTAGTTTCAAACAGGCTAAGGCAGAAGACTGGTTGCGGGGGGAAGGAATTGTGCACAGTGTTGTAGAACAACTACATCTGCTTTAGAAATGTACTCACATGTATGTATTAAGTATGCTGTATGTTGCATACAAGTCTGCCTCAGTGACAAGTTAAGTTATAGTCTCTAGTGGTGGGGAAGAGATTAATTACATTAGCCTGGTTCAGTGGAAGAGCAATTGAAATGCCCCTTTGTAGCTGGAAAGAATCAATGCTGATGGGTGCTGAGGGTTTTTTGTTTTGCTGCTTTTAAGTTTTGCTCTCAGCTCAAGGGCCTCTGTTTGCCTCTACTCTGAGAATAGGTTTGCAAGTGAGGGTGTCGCAAATCTGGTGCTCATTAAAGACAATTAAGAGGTAGAATTAACCAAAACATACTATGCAACTAATGGAAAAAGAAGCCACCCACAGAGACGGACACAGGCCAGGAAATGATCTCATGTTGCATGGTCACGGGAAACCATAGTCCTCCAGCACTAGGGATCGGGGGATCCCGGAGCTAGGGTTCAGAAAGCTGAATATTATCTTTGTGGGGCTGTGCAAAATCACTTTGCAGTTTTGGCTTCACCTCCATCTTTGTTATTTTCTCTCTACTTAGTAGTGTTGCAAGATACAGCAAATGCTGAGAGCTTGTTTTCTACTAAGCTAAGGCAATTGCCATGTTTTTAAACTGTTATGGGAACAGCCGGTTTCCCTTTTAAAGTTCCCATCTGTGTTTGTATTTCCCTCAGTCTATTGCCTTTATGGAGAATTTTCTGCTCTTTCTAAATCTAAACCATTAGTTTCACCTCCTTGAACAAGAGGTAGGGCATTACTGAGGAGGAGAAGTAAATCCTGAGATAATCAGCCCTGCCTAATTCCCGCATGGAGCACTGCTGTCATCACTGTTCCTGGTGTTCATTGCATAGGGAGAAGGGACAATGTGAGTGTGTACGTTCATGTGTGTGCATGTATATATGTGTGCTTATGTGTATATACGTGTATAGAGAGAGACAGAAGGGGAGCATTTAATTGCCTAGCAATCTGACCGACTGAGTAGGGTTCTGATTGCATACAGCTGATTTTCTAAGTGAAAATTTTCAAAACTACTCACCAGCAAAACTAAGATCATCTGTGACTCTGGAGTGCATGTCTGTGTTTCTCACAGGGAGGAGGAAGGATGGTTTGATTACTATCTCTTTTTTTCCTTTAGACAAGGATGTTTTTTCTCACCCAAGGGAAATGCATTCCAGGAGCATGAACATAACTATTAATCAACACTTAAGCAATAATCAGTGAATGAAAAATGATGACCAGAAATTGAAAATGTACTTGCATAGCTACTTTGGCGCTTTTCCTTTGAGATCATGCCCTTGCATTTTAACGTGAACAATTCTTACAAAATTAGTGCTGATATATTCCAAAAGGCAGTGATTTAAAAAGCCTGCACTTATTTTTCAGTTTAAAAAAAAAAAGATTACTAACAGTGAATGATACATTAAGATCTGCATAAGTAATGTTACAAAGCTAGCTCAGTAGTCTCTGAGATAGATACTCAATTGATGTGAACCAGTAGTATCTTATGGGGTTACTTCAGAGATGGAGATGCCGAGATCATCATCGCTAGAATGCTGCATTTAAATGTGTGAAGACGTGTTCAGGATACAGAGATATAAATGTTTTTCCTGTGTATTTTCACCCAAAAAGGAGATACAGCCACTGAGAGATGCAGGTGTATGTCAGCTTTGGGAATGCCTCCAAGAGGAATCAAATGCTATTGAAATTAAAACAAACCACCCTCATCAGTATTTAGCATGCTTTCCTGACTCAGGGCCAAGGTATGTGGTAGCACCCAACAGAAACCAAGGCTGTGAGACTCTACTAGGAGTGCGGCGATACCTTCCTTTAGCTCTTCAAGATGTTTTTTGACAAACTTGGTCACAGTTCTGATAGCATCAAGTGTTCTTTGGAATAATCTCAAAACCAGACTAGTATAAAATGCTTAAAGTGAGCATGTGCTTAAGAAAAAGAAGGCTCAACATTCCCTGTGACTGAGCCCCGAAAACAGAACTTTAAGAGTCGTACAAGGTTGTGACTTGGTGATTGGGCTGTGCACAGGCACCTACAGCCGTCTATTGATTCACTTTCCCAAATAATTTACCCTGTATTTTCTGTTGACAAGAAAATAAGTTCAAATTAGTTGCCAGTCTACCCAAAACAAACTTTGAAGGCATCAGACCATGATTTGAGAACCTCTAACAATTACACTCCCAAGATATCTAAATGGATAAAATGGAGCAGGAACAGGCAAGGTTTCTCAGGACCTGCTGGGAAGGTTCTGCGTCCTTCCTTATTCTTGAAAACTGTCCTATGAGCAAGTTTGTAACAGGGAAGTTGAAAGTGCTCACTCTCCAGTGGTGGAGGTGGTTTTGAGAGTTCCATGGAACATCATCTTGGTTTGCCATTGCAGCCACTTAGCGAAGAAAGGCACCACTAAGAATATCAAAAAGAAGTATTAAAGGTGCTGCCTTATATCCAAACAATGGTAAAGCAGTACCGATGGGCTCACATAACATTAGACTCTTCTTCGAGGACTGCTTCTGTCATTAAAATCAATGCAACTTAATTAAAGCAAATTATAGATAGATACATCTATAAATAAGATATTAAAGTGTGCTGCTGAATATGATAATTGCTGCATATTTAGCAATCAGCGTGTGTGTTCTGCTTTTGCCAGGAGGGATTTCTTTCAGTGGAATCAATGGAGCTTTATTAAAAAACATCTAAATTAGAGGGAGAAATGATGAGTGTTATAATAACGCAAAATCACTGTTTCAACTTCCATTGCAAAACCAGGAAAGCAAAATACATCCTTCTTTGTGTATGTAAGGAAAACATCAGGAATATTCTTTTGAATCATGGACACTGGTAGAATTTTTAATTTTCACGTTTTGATGCAAAACAGAAAAAAGCTGAATGGAAGAAAACATGTTTTCTGTGGAAACGCTGGAGGTCTTGGAGGGTGGAATAATTAGGATATCACAGCAGTAGGGAATTAAGAAGACCCCTTCGATCAACTTCCTCCATTTCACATGGAACATCCAGTTCACTGCCTTACGTAACCCACCTCTGTTTTAACAGCTGAAGAAAGTGTTAGTGAGTCAAATTGTGCTCTTAAATTTCACTTGCAGTCCCTAGAACTAGGCAGACTGTTGAAATGCAAGAAATAAAATGGGTGAATTTTGGTGCTTCACCTGTATATGAAACATTGAGACTGGGGTGGGGAACAAATCCACTTTTACGTCTCAGTTTTTCTTCAGTTTTCACTTAATTGAAAACAAAAACCAACTGTGTCTCAGCAGAGGGGAGACCTGAAGGTTAAAGGGCAAATTCCGTTATACCACGGCTCTTTTTGGCATGCTGAATCTCAACCCATGTGATTAGAAACGCTCGCAGACAAAAGAAGAGCTTTGAGAACAGAGGTCAAACCAGCATCTGAATCAAGCCCTTTAACAGATGATCACAAGACTATTGAAAAATGTACTAAGCAATGCAGCAGTTCTGTGTGTCATGTTTATACACAGACGTTCAGGCAAAAAGCAGAACTGGGTGGCATTCTCAAAGCATTTGGGTGATGGCAGAGCACATGTCTCGCTCTGCAGCCTTCCTGGCTCCTGTCTTGTAGTGCATGTCAGTCATATGAAATACAACATCAGTATCATGCCATTTTTTATGGGGAGAAGGAGAAACCCACAATGCACAAGCTCGAGTGACTTTCCTGAGCGTACACAGAGAGTAATTGAAAAAGTTAGGAGTCCCAGGACTCCTGTCTTCATAAGCTCTTCCTGATCTCCCATAATTTTCAGTAAGTCAGGCATGACTCAAGTGGAGTCAGCAGTGTTTTCATTGGGTTCACAAATGTATAGCTAAAATCACATCAGCCTTGATGAAGTTACGCTGTTGCTGCTTATCTAGTGGGCAGCACATGCTCCTCATTTTCTTTCTGATCTTAATAATAATTGAAATGTTTGGAGGAGACTTATTGTTCAGAGGTGGGGAAAACAGGGTTAAAAAGAAACATTAAAAGGGCAAAGGAGATGTTTAGCATGTAAGTGAAAAATGAATAAGCCTGAATGCAACACCCGCTGTGTATTATTCCTTTTTAAGAGCATGAAACTCCTGACTCTGAGCTGTGGGTTTTCTATAGCTAGTTAAGAAGATTTAAACACATTTTTTAATTAATGGATCTCTGCAAAGATCATCAAAGTTTTCTATATGCAACTCTAAATAAAATACTTGCAGGAGAGGGAATGGTGACTGCAGCTTCTGAGATAGCCACCCTGAAAATGGCTCTGCATCGTCCTTATAAGCAGTACCCACAGTCTTGGGTTTTCAACGTGCTAACTTCACTCAGGACAGACCTGGAGCAGGGGGCTGGGGTAGCTCAGGTGGGGATTTGAGAGGAGGTAGAGCTCCAGGCAAAAACACACTGCCCTGCCGAATGTATCTGCTGCCAGGGGCAAGGAGTTGCTGCTGGCTTCCATTTGCAGTGTGGAAGCTCTCACCTTGAGCTGCATGAGAACGCCCAAGAAAAAGTTGATTATGGCTTCAGAAAGCTTAAACTGTAAAAAAGATCACTGTAGTTGTTACTGTTCGTACCGCAGTGGCTGTCCAACCCCGAGCACCTTGATCCATGTGAAAGGTGCAAGGGAGGCTTTCCTGCTTGCAGCTAGTCTTTTAGCCTTAACAAATGCTCCAAGTGTAAGGCAGGTGAGGAGAAATGAAATGCAGTGTCTCTCGAGAAAAAACACAGCCTCTTTCACTTTTCTGCACAGTTTTCAAGGTAGTCTCAAGCTTCAGGATGAAGTAAATCCTTTCTCTGCTCTTAAAGAATTATTCTTCTGCAGCCCCAGAATTTTCCTGGAGGCAGATCCTATACTTATTTCAAGATACCTGCCTGCAGGTATACTCTAGTTATGTCTTACAGTTTATTTGCAAATATTTGAATGCTCGAAGATATTTCTTTCTGGCTTCATCTACAAGTGCATGCTCACATCACCTTTTTAATTTTTTTCCTGGGAGGTTTTCTTAGGGAGAATTGGCAGGCTAGAGGTATTTGCTGCTAGTTTATCACTTCTGTGTATTAGAAGCCTCCTCGAAGTGCCCTGCAGTTACCGTGTTTGCCAGGGACGTAGCTTGCACTGACCTGCACAGCTTTTGTTTTCTCTTTTTCTTCAGAGTTGCTTTCCCTTTCTGCCTGTTTTGGATCCGCGTGTGAAATGTGAAGCTATGAATCTTGCTACAGCTTTCTGTCTTGAAACAAATGTGGATTCCATTTGTCCAGGGAAGTGGAGGGAGCCCCAACCTGCCCTCATTCTTCTCTGCCTTTTGGCCCTTCACACTGGTCCCCTGCTGCAGGCTGCGCACTTAGAAAGCGGAGAGCAGCGTGCAGTGCCCGCACCGCCCGTCAGTCTGCGCTTCCCCCAGCCTGGTTCTGTCGCTGGGGACTGGCAGGGTTTAATTAAAGATGCAGAGGTGTCGTAGGGTTTTTTCTGAAGTGACGCATTTCTATCGCAGAAATCTCGTTTGCTAATGGAAATTACTGTTTTTTTAAGAGAGACTTGAACAACAAAAATGTTACTAGCTATGTAGAAAAAATTACTTTCTGGCACACAGAAGTTCCTAACCGTGAAGGCATTGAGTGATATGGATGCAATGTCTTGCCCATTTGTCTGATACCCTGTCTCCAAGTGTGGCCAGGGCTACGTGCTTCAGAGAATTCATCGGGATTGCCAAAGGGGTATAACGAGGAGAATAACCTGCCGGTACACAGGTTTCTGCCTGTTCTTCCTTTCAGGGAATGGCTGACTCTTGGGGGCTTTACCTCTCTTCAACCTGTCAAAGGCTTTACTGTCTTCTGCTGACCTGATGCTAGTTGTTTTGATTCATATGTATATCCAGTTTGTTAATTTGCCATTCTACAGAGGGCTTGGCCATACCGATACTTTGCAACAGTTGTTTCATGAATTGTTCGTTTTTTTTTATAAAGGTAGCATTTCCTTTCCTCAGTTTAAACATGCTGCTCTTTTAATTGCACTGATGGGATGATGGCTGTTTCTGTGTTTATCTCTACCCTGTTATTTTTGCATATTCATGTGTTGCTTGTTAGTTGAGGCCGCTCTAGACTAAGAGATGATCTTCTCGTAATGATGGCGCTTACTTAAGTTGATGTTGTTAATTTAGACCCTAAAAATACAGGAGCATGTTTTGGATCATTCTTTCTGTTGGGCATTACCATACATTTATGAAACATGTTTCATTTGCTGTCGTGTTCTCTTTACTGGTTGGGATGTTGGTCTCAAAAGCTCTTCCAGCCGCCTCCCATACGGACTCAGCCAGGTAATGCACCTCTGTCAGCTCCCGCACCTCGTGGTCAGCGGCCCTTTGGCTTTGATAGGACTTCCAGGTTTTAACCCTTTTTGATGAAGGTTACTGTTTGCTCACCTAAATATTTTGTGATTATTAAGTGTGTGGTTAAAACCTCCGCACCTGGACTGCGGGCCAGCTGCATACGTCCTGTTTCAGGGAAGGAGGTGAAGCTGGAATATTTTGGTCTTGTTAATTAGTAGCTTTCACACCGATTTTTAGCTTAGCTTGTTCTGAAAGACAGCAAGGAACCATTTGCTTTGGCTCTCTGAAACATAAATAACTTCTACAAAGGAGGTGTTTCTATTTTCATAATTTCTCTTTTAATCGGGGTAGTATTTTATTCCGGGCACCATTTTGCTGGTGGCTGAGTGACGATACGTTTTTACTGTCGCATGGACAGATGGAGAAGGGAAAGGAGAAGAAATGGCAGAGTCTTTAATTAGCCGTGCGGAGCCAGAGCGTGCTTTTCCAGCGTGTCGGGGTTTTATATAGGGTGTGGAGACTCAGCCGCTCGATGGATCCAAATTAGCAAAATTGTGTATCCACCGCCAGGGTGTTTCTATGGCAACTGTCTCTCAAATCATATATACAAACAGAGCTGGCGGGGGGTATCGCCGCCTCTTTGGTCTGTAGGAAACCATTGGGAAAGGGGTGTTTCCAGGCTGCGGAAAGGCCTCGTGATGTGTGAGTTTTGGGATGGCTGCTCAATGCTGGCGCAATTCCGAAGCTGTTTGTGTTCTTGCACGTTGACAGGCTGCCCTTACCCCCGCTGGGTGCGAGCGCGATCGCCGGGAAACCCGCGCGGGGTTGCGAAGGCGCGCTTACCGGGCGCGGCCTTTAGCTCGTAAACGTCGTGCTGCTGCACATACGTACTGGCCTATCTGCAGCCACGCAGGCAGACCGTGTGCTACGTGGCTTTTGTGCTGAGCGCACCAAATGATACGCTCACTTCTTTCCCCCTCATTCTCCATACAACAGCAGAAATCTGGAGGCGCTTCTCTCGCCAGCGTACCTGGTGAATTAAGGGAAATTATCAACCTGATCAAATTAGCGGTTTAAGAACAGCCAAAGTGGCTATGACACTTCACCTAAGGGACTCTGTCGTTATAAATTCTCTCTACATGTCCCTTCTTCTGGTGGAAAAAATGAACGAGTGATCCATTTAGCCTACTGCCCTCTTTGTGAACTGTAGGGCAATTATTGTTATCTTTCACTCATCCAAAGTCAGGCACTGCTAAAGCATGGGTCATTTCCAATCAGAGGTGGTTATTTCTTGTGGCCGTAAGTTCCACGAGGACTCCTTTCTGTTTTGAGTCAGATAAAGGGGAGTTAACAAGAGGCCTGTGCTAAATAATTTTTTTCACTTACGGGTACCTTGGATGTTCAGTGAGTGGCAAGATGCATAACAGTTATTTGTCTAGAATAATTCCTAAGCTTGCCTAGTAGCTCCGAGGGATAGTGCCTCTCTTTGCATCGGACTTGGCTTATGTAATGGGTCCACAAGAGATTGTACACAGAAATGCTATGTAAGGGTAGGTAAGACTTCCTACACCTGAGCACGTAACCTTTTCCATTGTCGAAGCTTATACATCTCTTCGGCGAAAATAGCGTATTGTGCACAAATTACAGGACTGACAGAAATGTATTCTAACCTGTAGAATGTGAAAAAGCGTTAATTTTTGTTTGTTTTCTCTTTTTGTAATGAGGCATTTGCTGAAATCTTGGTGTGATTTATTCTTTTACTTTTAATGAATTGTTAAAAATGTTTGAAAAGGCATTAAATCTTCCTTTCTGCTATTAATCTGTAAAAGGGGAAGGGGATTTTAAATGGCCTCTTAGTATATTGCTTTATAAAACTGCTGATTCTAGCAGCACCGGAATAGGAATACATACTAATGTAGGAAACACTGAAGGCAGTCAGAGCCTCCTGCATTTATGGAGGAAAAGACTAATAGCTCCATTTTAACAAGGCTCTTAACACTTTGGGCCATCAGCAGGCATTGAGTGAGTGAAATTGGGAGAGCTCCTGTGTGCTAAAAGCATTGAAGTTCACCATTTTGTACCCCAGTTGGAGCCTTCCTGATGGAATTGCGCTCTCCAGCCAACTCCAGTTGCCATCTTGAAAACAAACCAAGTAGCAAGCTGGCATTTTGACTGAGTGCACTAATGCTTCACTTTTGAAACGGCACCAGAGCATGATAAATGCACTTAACTCCCAGGTGGATACTTAGCTTTGCAGTGGCATTAGGGAAAGTTTTTGGATTTGTGTTAAGAATGAAAAGCAAAGCCTGTTTATGTCACGTTTTATACTTGAGCAAAACACAGAAGTGGAGATAAAACAGCAAACTTGGTAGTAAGATGCTAGCTTTGATTCAAGCAGTTATGCCACTGGAATCGGAAGGGGTGTGCTTAATTAGATTACATCTTCATGTTACTGAATTCTAGGAGGAAGGCCAGCCAGGGAAGGAGAAAGAGTATCCTGGCTGCTAGCACACAGACAAGGAAAAGGCTCTGAAGATTGTACCTCTTCTAAACAGTTCTTTGATACGGAAGCCTTTCTTGTTAGCAGTGATAACATTACGTATGGGATTTGGAGTTTCTTTGAGCCCTTGCCTTTCTTTTGTTGATTCTGGCATGTTGCAGCATCATGTCTTCTCTGCTTATCGTTTTGAGATGCATTGTTAGTAGCTGGGCTGCATAATTGATCTTCATCTCTAATTACTCTCCTCTCCACAGGTGCCTGGAAAAGGTCCAGATGGGAACTCATACAATCTCCACTTCGAGGGGATGGAAAGGCAGTATGCATCCTTACCCAGGTACAGCACCGAGCCTCGTACACACACGCTCTGATTCACCCTCCCTCCGATGGGCAGGGAAGTCGGCCCACAGCTGATGTCTGGCTCCGACACGAGAGATTATTTTGCAGTTTTGTCTTGTCACCTTTTGCGGCTGATTTAGTGCCATCTTTATAACTATTAATTTGGACTTTTGAATTTTAAAAAAGGTGTCTCATTGAACATGTCAGCAAGAGTCATGATCCACAGGTGGAGAACATGACATTGAGGAAGCTGGCTCTGCAAGAGTTATAACAGGTCGTAGCAGGGCATAGATTACCAAGTTTATAGTGATATAATCCTAGCTGGCATTGACAGAGTACTGCTGTGGAAAGCCTCCACGACAGCAGCCACAGCTACTGAGGTCCCACTGTTGCTGCAAGGACTGTCTGACTTGCAGTCCTATTCCAATAGAGCATCTCCGTGCTTTAACTGAGCGCTGTGGAAAAGAGAGTGAATTCCTAAGGGCTTTTTAAAAATATTTAGTCCTTATCAACTCAAGGAAGAATAATTCTAGTCAGAAACCAGTGGGGCATAACAAAAAGGAAGCATTTCAGAGATTACAGTCCCATTTCTATGGGAGTTCTAATAGTGGAGTGTAAGATTCAGCAAGCCAGAAAGGAGAGCGGGAGGATGCTAGAAGAGGTAGTGGGAAGAAGCGTGAAGAAAACAAAAATAGAAAAATATCCCCCCTTTAGAATTAAAGGTCTGGGAAAGACCTTAGAGGGGTTGCCCAGTCCACTTCTTTGACATACAAGCAAGATAATTTGTGAAAGCAAAGCAAAAATAGCTATTTACAGGCAAGAAGGGATTCTTCATTGTAAAGTGGTGCTGGCATTTAGGAAATAGGCGAATAGTTTCTTTCTGTTTCTTTTTATTTTTCTACTGAGCTATTTACATTCAAAGTTGTCACTGGAGAGATTGATTGATAAATACCTAATGCTATGTCCAATTCCAGATGAAAATACAAAGAACATTTTACTTTTGGAAACCAATATATTAAGGCTGTCTCCCAGGACATTGTTGGATGTTTGTAGGCATTTTTAATGTATGTGGTTTCTAAACCAAAGGATGTGTCTGTAGTTTAGTTAGTGCCTTCAAACAATATTTGTGTCGGCCATTGTTTTGGATATTCGTCCTGTGCAGTAACTGGCTTTTCTAACAGAAGCCTGCTTTCCAGCAGTGTGTCCTGTATGTGTTTCCTGACTGACTGTGGATATTCTTACTCTCCTGGGTAAATAGACATGTTTTTTCATAGTTCTCCAACACGCATGTCTCCTCTCATGTTTTTAGCAGTGATTTTTGCAGGTTACTTAGGGTTGTTTAGTTTTGCACACTTTTTTTAATCTATTTTAAACTTCAATTTTGTTGAGTGCTTCCTTGAGAATTACAAGAATAAATCGGCACTTGGTGCCCAGTGTAACTCTCTACAGCAATTTTTGTATTCCTGTATCATGTCTCCTTTCACCCATTTTACCGTCAAGCTAATCAACCTTATTTTTTTCAATCTTTATAAAATATAAACTTCCCAGTGAAGTAACTTCCATCACCCAGAATTCTTTTTATTTCACCAGTATTCCTTTCGCGCGGGGATGACCAGAAGTGAGCACAATAGCACAGATGCAGACATGCCCTTGTTTCATACAGCAGTGTTCTCCTTATTCCTTCTATCCTGTTCCTTTTCAGACGCGCTGCATCCTCAGCTTGGCCCCTAGGTGTGTGTACTGCTGGCCTCTGCACCCTGCATTTTTGTGTTTTGCTTGTTTTGGTTTGTTTTTTTTCAAAAGTAGGGTCTGTCTGAATCGGATCACAAATTTCACAGTGTTCTTCCCAAAACTTCCATTTAACTTGCTGGAAACATGACTCTTCAGGTCTTAGGACAGGTTTGAGTGTTTAGCTGGCTGGGACTCGCCATTTAGGAAGGCATCCAAACATTCAGTCAGCTTTTGAAGATGGGGGTGAAGAGTGTCATTTCTCTCGGTGCCTAAGAAGATGATGCCGGAGAGTGAGAGGGCCTGCACTTCAGCGGGGCCGCATGTGCTTCCTGACCCGAACGCTCGCACCGCCGCACGCGGGCCGTGCCATCGCCGCGTCTCCAGCGGGTTCCACCCTGGCAGGAGCAGAGGTTTGGGGCAGCGCGGCTTGGGTGTGCCTGCAAGTCCAGCAGTCGGCTGCTGCCTTTTACACTTAGTTTTTTGTAAGTTTTGCAGTTTCATGTTACTGCAGTAATTAAGCTCTGGCAGTCACAAATGACTAGATTGCTACAGTGAAGTCTAAATCTAGAAGAAGGGGATGCGGTCTCATTGCCAGCTGCTAATGGAAATGAGTGATTTCTTTTGTTCTCATGGCTGACTGCCCAGGAGTATAGAGGAATCCAGGTAAAAAACACCCATTTGCTAACCTATTCTCAGTGGAGGATCCGTGAATACTACTGTAATGGGCAGCATTATTAAAAAAAATGAGAGAAAGAAATGGGAAGGTAGAAAGAAATACAGAAGTAGTGTATCCTCAAAGAGCAGCTTTCTTCTCCCCAGCATTCTAGTATCAGTTCATGGTTTCCTGCCCGTGGGTTTATTCTCCTCCTTGTCTTGTCCTGTCCTCATCTTGGTCAAATCACTGAGCTGCGTTTTGTATGGACATGGTTTATAATTGACTGCATACTTAGCTGTTTAAGTCCAGTTTAATAAGAGATACTTAAAGAGATTTCAGATGAGGGTTGTAGATGCTGGGAAACAGATTCTGATTGCAATGTTGTGTTGAGTCCAGGAGGATATGACCTTTGCCTGCCGCTCTGGTGTGGCACACGCAAGGAAAGAGAGGAAAGCTCTTGGACTGCAGCCAGTTTCACTGGATGAGGAGAGAGGAGGGGATCTGTGCTATGTCAAGAGTAGCTGGCACCTACACAGTGAAACTGTTTTGCTTACCTGGAAACCAGCAGGAGTCATGCCAGTGTGTGTGGGCATGGACAAACTGAGTAAGGGAGCTTTGGTTTTCCTCCCTACTGGGCAAGAATGAGGAGTGATCACTTGCCAAATAGCTTTATGAATGTCTGGTGCCCCTAAGGCACTACCCGTTCCTGTGCAAAGGCACGCACCCTGCATGAAGGGGAAATGAGATTGCCAGCAACATCCAAACATACCTGCCGCTGGGTTGTAAAAATCTAAGGTTTGAAACATCACTGTAGCATTGCCCTGTTGTTTTGTATTTTTCTGTCTTTCTCTGAAGCTGCTAATTTAAGCCTAGATATTATGGGCCAAAATCAGGTGATGTAAGTCTGTTTTAACTGTATTTGGGGAACTCAGCTGTGTCAGGTGTGCTTGCCTTTTCGGTAGATGCAGCAGCAAATCCAGGGTCCTGGTCTCGTCGAGCTCAGTGACACCCTTTTTGCCTTTGAGTGGAGGAACTGTTCCTGTGTAAGGTTACATTTTTTAATTAAAAGCTGAAAAAAGGGGGCAGCAGCCTTTGGAGGAAGGCTTTGTGTGTGACTGGCTTAATGAGCAGCCAGCTGAGTTATGTAGTTAAGTTTCTAGGTAAAGTAATGCCAGTCTTGTAGACTTGGTTTGGAGATGCCTACAGAGGCAAACGTCTGAATTAGATCATAAGTGTCTGTGGCAGGAGAGTGGCAGGTCTTCATCTGACACTGCATTGTGCTGTTCCATCTGCAGAAAAGCAGCCAAGTGGGAAAGACAGAATGGAAGGCTTTGCAAGAGAGATACAGTTCTTTGCACTCAATCCTTACGTGTTGCCCTGGGGCTACAGCTAAGTAGTGCTGAGTAGTAGTATTAAGAAATGTTAAATCCTCCTGATTAGGAGGAGAATGGCTTGATTCTTACACCTCTTAGCCCCCTCTTTTGGGAAGAGGGAGGAGCAGGGCAAGGGTGTAGGAGCCAGCAAAACATTTCTATTTTTTTAAACTATTTTTAATGCCTTTTTTTTTTATATATATAATCCAGAATATTTTCCTGATGGAGCTATGGAACAGATATGAAGCTGAAGATGCTGTGTTCTTTTTCATAGTTTTATTTTTGAGCTTGCTTTTATGGAAGTCTGTCTTAATGTGAATCACAGTCTTGCCAATGGCAGCCTTGTTTGGAGAAATCTTGTGTTCAAGGACACATTCTTTTCTGTGTTGATGGAAAAGCTGGCTGTGACCAAAAGCAGACTGTCAGACAGAGATGGGACACTGGTGACATGATGGGTGTAGATGAGAAAGCTCAGCCATCTTCGTGGTAAGAAATGCTGATTCCAAAGGAAAGCTGAAACTCCAGGCTTGTTCTGGAATCCTCATATTATTGAAAAACATGCATTTTGGTCAAGAAAAGGGGTGGGGCTGGAAAGACAGTTGAGAGCATTAGAAAGTAACTGCTAGCATGGAAAAATTAGTTCAAGCTGTGTAAATGAGTTCAGCTGTATTGCTGTGGCTGGGAGGAGACTGCTGAGCAAACTGGTAATTGGCTCACAGGAGTATCTGTCTTAAGTGTAACATCGGTCTTAAAACTGGGAAACTTGCAAATGTATTAAGGAACTAGCCTTGCAGTACAGTGGCAGCACATAGTCTTGCCGTGCTGGAACCTTCTCTTCAGATTGACCGTGCAACTCACGCTTCTTAAAGCATCAGCTAAAAGCAGCACATCCTCCATTTCTAGGTATGAAACCAGAAAGGACAATTCTGATCACCTTGCCCCAGCCTTCCAAGACCTTCTCCATTTCTGCATCAAACTAAATTTCAATTTTGGTCCATCGCATTACTTTTATAAATGTATTTACAAAAGCATCTAGCCTAGAATTAAAATGTCACATTGTGGAGAATTCATTACATTCTTCAGAGGTTAATTATTTTACTGCTTAAAAAGATTATGCCTTTTTTTCCCTAAGTCTGAAATTACCCAATTTCACTTTCTAGATACTATGGTAAATATTTTTTCTGCCAGATATTAAGAGCCAAGCCTGCAAAATGCATCCCCTTCAGTATTTCTATCCAGAGATCGTTTATGTTATCTTTTAACCTCCCTTTCAATAAATTAAATACATTGAGCACTTTGGTCTTACGCTATAGAGCATGAAAACAGCATTGACTCAAGGAGCCAGAGTCCCCATGCAGTCAAATTCTGAGGTAGACTCAAGTTTAGAGTCAAAAACATTTCCAACTCTTTGGATTAAAAGCAAAGTTTCTGTAACACCTATATCATGGAGAAGGTTCCTCAAACAGAAGGAATGGATTACTTAACAAGTTTCACTAGCTTTTTCTTGCATTTGAGTGTTCTTGCCTTTATTTTACTAACCAAGTTTATTTCAAAATGCAGGATTTCTGCAATTTAATTGAATCCCAAAAACATCATCAGGAAGTGACTTGACACAAATCACAAGAAAGTTAATTGTCTATTAAGTAAGAGTCATCATTCACCGTTGTCTAGCAGAATCTGAAATTAATATACTGACATTACTTAAATATGTATATAGTGTATTCTCCTAGTTAACAAAAAGAAATCACAATTTTTGTGCAGGCTATAATCAGCTGCAAATCAACTTGTCAGAGCATTCCCGACCTATGGGAATTGACTAACCAAGGAGCACAGATGAAAAAGCAAGGTTTAAAATCAATTATTTAAATAAAAATTCCCTGCTTCTTGGTTTAAATCACTTCTTTTTTTTTTTTTTTTTTGCTTTAAATCACTTTGATGTAACTTACTCCATTCCACACTGCAAAAAATCTGTCCCCCTTCTCATTTTGTATACTTCCTTTACATTCCTCCTTGACATCCGATAGTATGTCACACAGCATTGACCCAACTGTGCAGTCGTGGTTATAGCCATCAGCTGAGGGATGTGACGTCCTTGTTGTTTTCTGACGGTGACCCGTCTGCATTGACAAGTGCCATGTGGTGGCACAGTGGTTCTCCATGTTGCTGCTCCCCATAATACTGCTGCTGTTTTGCCAAGTTATCTTCCAGGGACCTTCTTGGTGCTCAGCCACTTCCTAGTAACAGTCTGTCTCTCAATTTTACACTTTTCGTCTCTTCAGTTGATTTTGTTACAGGTCTCTACTGAATTTGCTTTTTTCTTTTTTTTTGGTAGCCCAAAATTGTGCTTTATGGCAGGTTGAGGGTGGCAATGTTGATGCAGACCGCAGGTATCGCAGGGAATGCCATTGCTGCCTTGTAGCGCTGTGTAAATTGGAGCATCGTTCACCTGGTTAAAAAGATCTGCAGGTATATTTTCATAAATGGGGAAAGGTGTCAAAACTTTAACGGCAGTGAAATAATTTATCAACCCAGTCAAGAATCACCAAAGTTGTGGCCTGTCAGTGAAACTATATTACTGGACATATATTATACAGTTACAAAGCAAACCTATTAACTTTCTGTACATAATATAATACACAGTATTTTTAGTAATGCCTGGATTTTCCCTCCAAAGTTGTGGAAAACGGTGAAGGGAAGGGTGATAGGAAAAGATTTTGTAGTTCTGGGTAGATGAAAAAAAGTCTGTATCTCTCCCATTTCTCACATTGATTAAAATTAAGAGAAGAGGGTCAAAAGAAAGATTTGAGAAGGAGTCGTGGGTGGTCTCTTTTAATTTTCAATGTAGATAGGCATTTTTTTTTTAATGTTTCCCCTGACATAACTGCAAAACTAAGAAGACTTGATAATTTGGAGTCTTAAATAGGATTAGAACTAAGTAGGGCACAAAAATGAATGGCCCACCTAATTTCATCATCCTAGTCATGTGAAATATAAATAATATCCATACAGTATATTCTATGGTATACTTGATTATTAACTTTCTCTTCTGTTTTAATCATCTAAAGTAATATCAGTAACTCAGGGATATTTTTAAAATATGATTTTTATCTTGACTCCTGTACTTTCATTGAAAATGCAGCAAAATCTTATCTGTCTGTGTCTTCCAATATGATGATCTCATTACAAATGAAATATGTGTATGGTTTTAGCTGGGTTTTAAGCCCTGGCAGATGAATTTAGAATCAGTTTTAATGGAAATACTGGTCCTACTCAAGGACCTCCAAGCTATGTTGCAATAAACCAGACAAGATGAAATACAGGCAAAGAAAAAAGATCTTACATGCTAGAGCACAAGCTTGGGAACCAAGCTGATGTGCTCATTAAAACCGATATCAAACAGTTTAAGAATCGCTTAACTAACTTTACTTCACTCTGCAAGATGGTAAAACTGATGGCTGTGGAAACTGCCAGTGCCTCTGAGATGTCAGGGAAGCCGTTGTATTTCAAGAAGGACAGAGTCCAAATCCATTGCAGGACACCGGATTTGATACACATACATGCAGCAGAAAGCTGGAAGTGCTCTGTTGCAACCTGTTCTGGTTTATCTCAGTTTCAGTTACTCTGCTGTAGTGTGCCATGGTGCTAATGTCACCTCAGTGTCATATGTGAAATCTGAAGGCCTTTTTGTGTATGGTGTCAAAACACATTTGACCAGAAACACGCAGAGTTCATAAATAACCTGCATATATCTTCTACAGGGAGAGTCTCGGGCATTAAAATCAGAGCAGGTAGGAAAAGATCAGTGTACTGTAGACATTTCAAAAAACGGTCTTGTGTCTTTCTCTAAGACTTGGCTGAAAGGAGGAAAGAAAATTGTAAGGTCACGATTGCAATTGTAAGATCACATTCTGCAGTTGTAAGATCACAGTTACAGAAGTCTCTATGTTGAACTCAAAAAGAAGGAAATTTGTTTGTAAAACATACCTCCAGCTTTCTAGTAAAATAGAAATATCACTTGAAATGAACAGGATGCCTCTATCCAAGCCAAATTAAGTCTTAATACTGAAGAAGTATACTTTAGAAAGTCAGAAAGGTCAAGGTTCATGACATCAAATCCTGGATTGCGGCTGGCAGGCCACCTCTATAATTTCCATGGGAATAGCTAAAGAAAATCAAGCAAAGAAAATGTCTGCAACAACTGGGACATAGCTTTAAAAAAAAAAAAAAAAAAAAAACACCACACTAAAAGCCAGATGTCCCAGAAGAATACTTTGGAAGTGTAGAAGGAGGCAGACAGGGATGGATTTTGTCAGTTTTTCTAATAAGTCAGTCAACTCCTCATAGCAAAAAGCCAGTTAATGCAATATGGAATAGTTTAAAAGTCAATTAATAGTTTGAAACTAAACAGCCAGCCTTTTTGCAAGGAGATACTAGCCGGACTAAATAAAAATACTTTCAAGTGTATTGACAAAAACCAAAATTTACAAAAAACATGGATCTGGTATGGCTTCTAGTGTATAACCAGGCATAAGAACCTCCCACTCAAACTAAGGGCACCAAATTCAGCTTGAAAATACTGCCTTTGAGCAAAAGGGCTTGAATTAATATTATAAAATTTAATGAAGTTGTGGAGACATTGCCTCAGAAAAAGAAAGCTGTATTAGCTATGCCTCCAGTGAGTAAAAGAACAAAACAACTGTTAGGGAACAAAATATTAATGAAAGAAAGAAGTGTCAGTACAAAATGGTTAGCTTGAGATGAAGGATCTGTGGAAAAAAGATAAGTGAATGCAAATTAAAAAGAAGATGATCAAATTAAAAAACAAAAGCATACATCCCATAGAATGCATCGACGGAGTGATGTGCTGAGTGAAACCTGGGGAATAAAATGTGTGCTACAGAATGCAAATACATCCATTGCATTGTTGAGAGGGATACTGAAATTGCTCGGGAGACCAACAGGCTGGGAGGCTCATCTGGCTGCATTATAGGTACAGATATTTGGAATAAAAACATCGCTGCTTATGTTGGATTATAATTCAGAACTGATCAAAAAGTGTGGACTCTTAAGGCCGCAGAGGTGAGGAAGTAAGTTTTTCTTTCTGTGAGAAAGTGTGCTGTAAAATAAGACAACTCCACCGCAGTTCTTGGCTTTGGCTTTCCCTTGACAAATAGGTCTGGAGGTGTGGCTGAAAGATGGCTGTCAGCAAACGTGCTTTAAAAACAGCTAGCAAAGGAGAAATGTAGGAAGCTGACAGCATCAGGTATAAATATATATACGATTTTTGAGGATGTTGGATCAGGAGTTTTTGAGCAAGCTTCCTGCAGCGCGCTCAGTGCCGTGCGTGAACCGCCTGTATGTTCCACCGCGGCTCAGCTTGGTTCCTGTAAGATGGCACCCATCGCTCAGAGGCAGGCTGTGTTAGTTCTCCCTAACCCAGCCAGTTCTTTGTCTCCCTCCAGTCTTTGCAAAGCAGGCTCAGAAAAAGCACAGGAAAGATGTTAAAAAGAACAAGGAAGTTGCGTGTCACAATGGCAAGTTTCAAGCTTCTACTAGCAAGCCTTTTAATAGATACTCTTATGCGCATATTTAGGGAAGAGGAAAGGAGATTATGATGATGAAGTAGGAAAGTGAATTGTATGTGGACAGTCTTAATTGCATTCTGCGAGGTAATGACAGGCTGTGAAATCTTAAGAACTCGTGTAGTTCTGAGTTCTTTTGCGAACACATAGGGGACAGAGTCTTGAGCCCTCGGTGTGCCCCTCACGGAGAAATAAGAAGCAGGGTGAGGGAGGTGCAAGCCATAGAGAAACTCACGGGCAGCGCTTTAAGCAGACCTGCAGTTGTTTGTTATCCTCAGTGAAACCATGCCTTGTGAGGAGAGAGTTTTTATATAAACCGGTGATTAAAGGAAAGAGGTATCTAATTTGGGATTAAGAGAATTACTGAAGAATTTAATAGTAAAAACAGTTGCTAGAGCAGCTGTTTCAACACAGCTCATACAATTGGCAGCCAAACTGCTTCCATTTCATAAGTAGGTGACATATTTAATTTCTCTGCACAGAAGTCTCTTAAACACGTATCAAGAGAATATTCTAAATTGTAGAGGTTCTTGTCAAACTTTCTTTGCCCATATATTCACCTAAGGCTTTTATGTTGCTCTTCAACTAGGACATTTTAGAAAAGTCATGCTTTGAGTATGTTGATCCAGATTGAGTAACACCATATTCTGCAAGAAATGTTGCAGAAGCTAGTACAAGCCTGATAGAGAACCACTGCAATCCATGGATGTAGGACGTGTTCCTACCAGTTGCAGTCAGCAGTAGGTTTAGACTGAAACATGATCACTGTTACAGCATATTCTTTCATTTCTTTGCTGTCGGGGTCAGTCTGGTAGTGATTTGATAAACTCTGATTAGGGTATTTGGTTTTTCCCCAGGAACTCTGCCCACCGACGTTAGCGGTCTCTCTCCATATTTTGGAGATCCTAGAAAAAGGAATGTATCTTTGCCTGCTCTCTGTGTTCTTCCCCACCCCATCCCATGTTACCACAGAAATAAGTGAAGTAAAAGTAGGACTCAAAAATGAATGTAATTCGAGGTTGTTGAAGAATTGCAAACATTCGGATCACTAGCAGTTATGGACCAGTAACTTTGTTAAGAGCAAGTATGGAGCTAAAACTGCTGTTGTACCCTGTAAGAGAAAATTAATTCCTGCTTTCTTAAGAATCTTTACCCGCATCTTCAGGCTTGAAAAAGATTGCATTGTTCTAGCATTTAATAGTTATGTAAATTAGCACTAATTTTGTCGCTTAGCACCTGTAAGAAATTTTCTACTAGAACAGTTCTTTAAAATACGGCATAAACAAAGCACAAGATGCACAGTGATACTGTTCTTTTGTTGATGCTTATTTGGGAAAATCTGCATAAGCTATTGAGCATCTTTACCACGGGTAAGGATGCCGTGGGTATGCCAGAAAAACACCAGCAAAACTTTGTAGCATTAAGTAGCACACAGACCGCTAGTCAGACTTTTCAGCAAGCTTTATTTTGGAAATATATTAAATGCCATAATGAATATGCTAAAAACTTAACCATGTCTTTATGGTAATGGCAGTGTCTTTGCTGTACTTGAAAACTTGTCTGCCAAACGTAACTGAATCTGGCTGTAGAGATATTGACAGAACTCATACCTTCTGCTGGCTTCTATCTGGTATCGCTGTGGTCTCCACTAGTTCCGCGCTCTGTTCTGCACGAGCAGATGGGATCTTACAGCTGTTTGAATAAATACTAGTTTTAAAGAGTTACTTTGCTCTGATCAACCATTCAACAAGGGGGGGAATGGCAGGGGAGAGGGTGCCTAAGGAAGCTCTGCTTCGGGCCTCTTGCCCAACGCGATTCATTTAAATGTTTGAGCGGTGATGAGGTGAGGAGTCATGTAAACTGGAAGCTGTTCCTCAAGTCACCATCTTCTCTCTGCGCGCAGAGTAATTGATAGCTCATGCGCTTGCAACAGCTGAAAAAACAGAGCAGAACATGCAAACACGTCCACTGTATAACATACGTGGGAAGCAAGAGGAGGAGAGTGTTAACTTTAATAGAAAGTGAATTATCTGCCATTTTTGTTCTACTCCAGATGTAATTCAACAAGGAGATCAGATCTGTGCATTAGATAGTCTGAGACAGCACCTTGGAAACTGGCAGCCAGTTCCAGCCAGAGACGGTGGTAAATGTGTGAACAAAACCCAGCCCAGGTTATCAAGTAAAACCCCAAGCCAACGGGGGTCCTTGGATATTGAGTAGCTGGCGCTTTTCTTCGTTTAAAGAAGAAAAATAGCCTTTGTTTTCCAGGTGAAGGGAAATACTTTGAGAGCAGTCTGTTGTAGATCATGACAAAATCTGGCAAGCAAAACCAATCTCAGCAGGATTTCACAGTTGAAAATGCGTGTGAATGGCTTTTTGCTTGCATCTAGGTGTTAGCGTACTGTTGTACATACCCATGTGTCACCAGGTTTTGGTCCCTCATTTAGCATTTCTGTTATGAATTTTGGCTCGATCTCAGATGCTATGCTTTAAAGAAAAGGAATATTTGTTTACTGAGAACTGAGATGTCTTCAGTATAAAAAGAATGTATTTTTAGAAGCATGGTATGGTCACAGTTTTTCCCTTTGTTTTGCTTTCTTAAAGAGGTAATAGTGATACGCTCTTGAACTGAAATCAATCACCCAAAGCAATAGCTGGGACAAAACGAGTAGAAGAAAGGACATACTAACAGTCTTTCTTCCAAAGATCCTCAGACAGCAAATACACTTTACAACTGTAAGTTCAGCGATTAAAGATTTCCAAAATCGGTTAAAAGCTTTAAGGATCCCAGTAGCCGCGCTCAGAAAGCCTACGTGACTTTGCTGTGCGTACTGTTCCTTACTGGCTGACTCGACTTCTGGTAGCCCTCTAATTAGCTTTGTAGGGATCTCTGAAGGCATCTGGGTTTCTCACCGACTAGGGAATTAGGCTGGATTTAGGCTGCCTGAATACGCGGGTGCTGGTTTTGAGCGTTGTCTGTAAGGATCTCTTCACCGCGTGGTGTGCTGCAGCCCCGCTGGAACGGCGAGTGGAGGCGGCTCGGCGGCGCGGGCTGTGCTGCGGGACCGACTGCACCACACTTTACGGCGGAAAGCACAGAGCAGATCGGTTTAAAATGAAAGGGAATTTAAAAAAAAAAAAGACTAATTCAATTAGTTGGTTGAAATTGAGTTGGGGTTTACAACTTGAATTTTTAGGCCCAGGTCCATCAGAGCACTCAGACACCTGCTTTACCTTGAATACATTTTACTTTTCGATGGCAGTCATTTGCCGAGCTACCAGATACCTCACGGAAACCTGGACTTAAACGTGCTTTGTAAAGGGAAGGATGGCAGACAGTGGTACTTAGAGAAATTTCACTTTTTCACTCTGCGCTTTTTGCGGTTTAAATAATGCCTTCTTAATGTTGCCTTAATGCACTGCTTTTTGTTATATATCCTGTAAATAATATCAAGAAAGGTTATTTAATGAATAATCTGACTTTTTCTTTGAAGAGACTTGTTACTGATCTTAACTTGAAATCTCTTTAGTATTATTGAGGGAAATAACAACCTTAATGTCATTTTGGTTTGATTTCTTTGTGTGAAAGGCTGACAGCTCTCCCTTCTCTCTCGTCACCAAACATCTGAAGAAAGCTCTGTTATTGAGAGATTACTGCAGTGGTCCTTGGTCTTACAGAGATTTCATCAGAAACATTTCATTTTTAATGGACAATGGAAAATGTTCAGCTGTCCATTATTACAATTCTTTGTACACAGTCTAAAAATACAAATGGAAATTATAATTACATCTGTAATGCTGGGTCCCAGCTGAAATCACTTTAATCCCAAGGGGGCGGGGGGGGTGGAAATCAATACAGAACCCTTAACCCTGGTCTTTTCCTCCTTAGACATTTCATTTTCAGTTGTACTAGTTTATACCACAAGTTTTACAAGTTTTTGAAGGGACTTTAGTATAGAGAGACCATTTTACATTCTTAGAATGGTATTGCTGCTTTGTGCTTTTCTGACTTAGAAACTGGAATGTTCTTCTTGAGTAATGGTTTATATTGTAGCTGCTTAATATGATACGAAATTTCTCCCTTCTACTTTTTGATCATTAAAAAAAGAGGGGCCTTTGAAATGTTGCAATCTTTTTTTAAAGAAAATCCCAATTTACTGGAAGTTACATGTATTTTTGTTAGAGAGGAACCCAACTCAACATTAAAGATTTAACATTGAGGTTTGGAAAAGACATCATTCTCAACTCACCACAGGCTCTCTACTAGATTGTGCGTTTTTCCTATGGGATTCAAATAGCAGGTCTGTCAAGGTTAAATATTATGGGTTTAATTTTTTTATATCAACATCTGTAATTACAGACATGTCATCAAGTGTTTTGTGTTTCTGAAACCTGCATCTTTCTGCAAACCTGGACTTAGACCAATAGTTGCTTTGTTTTGAGTTAGCTTCTGGGAAGGAAAGGAGACGTTGCTTTTCTGCTGTAAGGCCTATGGAAACTATTAATTGCAGACTAACTGCAGCTTGCTTTGAAGCATCTGGTTCTGGTAACGAAGATGTGATGCTGCAATTTGGGGCACACTCTGCTACATGGCCCCAGTTGCCGTGTTATTGATAATCATAGATGTAACATCCATGTAGCAGAGGCATGTTATTCATCTGGTGGAATGTCTTGTTTCTTGGTCATTGCATATATACCTCTCTAGAGCATGAGCACTCAAAAACTGCATTTTGGTCAGTCTTTTCTCTGAATACAATTGAAAAGGAATGTTTCCACATGGAGTGAGGCATTTCAGCAACTCACATCTAGTACTCAAGCTATTTATTTGCTGTCTAAGGCTATCAGACCTTAACTTCCTGACTTCACTCCAGGATACAGATGTCTCATTCTCTCCGTGCCCTCTCCTCCCCTTTCAGATACCATTTTCCTATACAAGAGCCTAATCCAAAGCTCACTGAAATGCTTCCATTAACATCCAGAGGCATTGACTGAGGCCGGATGAATCTGGGGCATGAAGTTCCTCGTCGCATCAAGTTATTGCCTCTTCCCAGTCTGGTAGCTAGGCAGAGCACGGATCTCTTTCCATCTTCCCTCTGCAAAGTATCATCATGGTTTTTCTGTGAACATCCCACTTCCAAGTCATCACACTGCACAGTCTGGAAATACTTAGAATGATATTGTAGTAGTGACCTTTATTGTTCATTAGTGAATCAGCAGCGTAGCTTACTGTGGCTTTAAATGAACTATATAAATTGGTTGTTATTTTCAATGATGATTCCCTTGATTTGAACATACTAGAGCAAAGATAATTGATTGATTCATTATGTAAAAGATTGTTTCAAGTTAGAGGGCGTTTTTATTTAATATTTTTTCCCCCAGCCAAATTGAGACATGCTCTCTGGAATCTTTGCCAGGTTCTTACCAGGTTAAGATTGGGAAGTGCTATTGCTTCTCTCTTTCTCACTAATGGCATGTAGTGAGAGTACTCCACCTTCCTGGGAGGAGTAGGGATGCCTCTAATAATCTAAGCTGAAGCTACTGACAGCATCGCGTCTTGCACATAAGACTCTGCTGCAGGTGGTAGTCTTTGACACATGATGTGTATATGTGTTCAAATAAATTAAAGTCTATACCTGGTGGTGCTGTCCAAATCCACTCTTTACCTCAAATTGGCTTGCCCCTGTCTTCCAACTGGTGTGCTGTAACCTCTGTAAAGTATCACTAATTCCAAGCTGTTGGCATCTTTTCCATCGCTCAGGGATGCAGTGTTTTGGTGTTTTTAAAGCAGGTTTTTTTTCTGTCTTCTGCTGCGTGCTCCCTCTTCCCGCTTCATCATCCTTCTGGTCTAGGTACATGACTAAACTGATAGAACTGTGTTGCCACAGGCTTGCTCTCTCTAGAAGGTTGCTGTGCTCCAAGAACTTCGCTGTTGCAAATTTTATCTTGTCATCTGGCATGCAACATGGTGTGCAGATGGCAAAGAAGAAATTTGTTTGGAAGCTACATATCTCCTCTATTACAAATGTTGGGGGGGGATGCACATAGATCTGGGATATTGATGATTGCACCAGTTCCCAAAGAGCAAAGGATGCTGCATGCCCAGGGACCATGCTAGTGAGTCCTGCTGGATGCATGGTGCCACC
>NW_010561219.1:0-12095 GCF_000687285.1 Phaethon lepturus | reverse complement strand
CGGAAGAAAATCACATAGATCTGATCATATCTCATGTCATCTTGGGCTTCTTGCAGGCACTGCCAGGACTGGTGCTGCTGGGCAAGAAAACAAAGAAGAGAACAGTAGCTAGGCGAGGAGGGGAAAGTGGCAAAAGAAGTGGTGGGAGCCATGGGCTCCAGGAAACAAAACCCAGGCCGTGGGGAGGGAGGCAGAGAGGACAATGGGGGATGTGGCATCTTGCCCTGTTGTCACATCCTCCTATCTCCAGCCTGTGGTCTAATATGACATACACTGACTTCCAGATTTGCTTTTCTTAAAGAAAGTAAGTGCAGCAAATGAAATAGGGAAGGGAAGAACCGCGTGCATGAAAGTCAGCAGCTACATCATCCTCATCTGTGAATGGAACACACAGCTTGTATGTATCTGTAGACATTAAAGTTAGTGCCATATATAAGAGTAAAAACTCCACCTATGCCCGTAAGGCTGGGTTACAGCAGCTGGGAGCTGCATGGTGCCTTTCCTCTGTGCTGTGTGGTTCAGGTCTCAAGTGATGTGTTTGGTGGCGATGGCATGTGTGTGCGTCTCATTCGCACACAGCTATTCTGCAGGGCGTGTTGAGGGGGTGTTTGAGGAACCGAGCAGATTCACGGCTGTGTCTCCCCTCTCCAGAAGCTGCTGCTGCTGCTACCAGAATCTGGTGCGCTAAACCCTCCTCATCTGAGCAAGTCAACCAGGCTGCCGCCTCAGAGAACGGCAGGGACTTTGTAAATAAAGGAAACAATTGAATGATAAGTTCACACTTCAGCACGCTGCTTAACAACCTGATAACAGTTAATTACATACAGTATTTTTAAATGCAGCAACAGGGAGATAACTCATGCAGAGATGGAGCACAGGCACTTGGGCCTCAAGACCGAAGGTTAACCTCTTCCTACCCACGCCCCTGAAGAGGCCGGTGGCCTGCAGCTCCAGATCTCGCCAGCTTTGAGCGTTTACTGGCTGGCAGTGACTCGGGGCCGCCCGCGGAGCGTTTCCTCAGCTGCGGGTAGGGGCAGGGGGAAGCCGTGCTCAGCCCCCGCGACCTGCAGGGCCCCGCTCTGAAAGAGCAGCCTGTGTGCTGGCGGGCGGGAAGTGCGGGGTGGTAAAACAAGGGCTGTCTGCCCCACGGGCAGCGGGTAGAGCGCGTCCAGTCGGCAGTCGCTCCGCTTGCCGCAGCTGCACCCATGTTCGTGTAACTGTAGAAGCTCCTAAGGAAGAAGCCAGCATAAACACAGCTGGAAGGGGCTGCGGTCGCAGGGCGCGCGCGGCCGTCTGCGAGTCGCGGCAGCTGCGGTCGGTGCTACTGCTCTTTGGGCACCGGGTGGGACGTTTCCGTCTCTCCCAGCCCGGTGGGATTTAGGGGTTTGACCCTTGTTATTTAAAGCTCAACTTCAGGACGTCTGCTGTCAGAGCACCCGCAAAGTTTGTGACTTAATGCAAGTCTAATTAACTGATTTGCCTATCCAAATCTGGAGATTTACACACTTCTGTAGAGGCAGCTGTAAAGTTATAACTTCAGCTGTTTATCATGCCCTGAGCCTTTAAATCTCAATTATTAAAGGTGGTGTTTAATGGCCGGCTGGAAAAGGGGTGGTTACCAGAGTGTTAATGGAGCACGGCAAGCCAGGAAATCTATAATCTAATGCCTGTATAGAAATGAATGGTTCTAACAAAAGAAAATATAAGGGGAGAAGATGTACTCGCAGGCTGTTTGTGCTGTTTAGGAGCAAATCAGTACACGAGCAGCAGGAGAACAATGAGGACTGAAATACTGCTTGAAGAAAGAAAGAAAGAAAAGCTGCTTGTTTTTGAGGTCCCCCTCACCCGCAAAAAGCAGCCATCGCTCTCCCCTGGATCTTGAGCTTTGCCTTTGTTGCAAAGGGGAAAAAAAGGGAATGGCACATCCCAGTGAATGTAACAGAATGTCTGGACCCAGAAAGAAATGAAATGAAGGGAAAAATAACCAGCTACAATCAGTTTCAAAAATCATTTTCCTTTTTTATTGAAGCATGGTTTTACTACCCAGTTTGTGCCATCGGAGGCAGAATTGACAGCCATGCTTCATCATGGCAATGGGAAAAAATGCTGCAAGGAATGCTTTAATTTAAATGAGAGATGCTTTGGAAAAAAAAAAAAGCCTAAAAGCTTGGTGATAACATTAATAACCACTTCTTACAGCTTTTTACTAGCTCACTAAAGATCAGACAGCATGTTAAGATCCTAGTGGCTGAATAGTAAAGACCTGGGCCCAGGTTGTTATTGCTTAGGAAGATTCTTTTAATGACTTCTGTTATTTGTTGAAAATCATTTGAACAACACAGCTGAATAATCACCATGCTTTAAATTCATTTCACGTGGAAAAAAAGAGAACGGGATAGAATTTGGGTTTATGTGTCTTTGAAAGCACTTTACAAAAATGGCGTGGGTAGCGGTAGTGCTGGGAGTGGACAGGCAAAGGGAGGAGGCTTTCTTGCTTGGGAGGAGCTTTCCTGGAGCTCCTGTTTCCTTCTGAAGAGGGATTTTGATTTTGACTATGGCCACAGAATTTCTTTTAAATCAAATGAAAATTTCCTGAACCACCACAGGACCTTTAATTTCTACCCTAATGGTCTCCAGAAAAGCAGAGACCTGCAGTAGAGGTTGGGGTGAGGCGAAGAGATTGAATAGTATTTCTGGCTTTTGTGCTGCTGCTGTGCTGGGGCTGGCATTGGGGTCTCGCCTCGCTGTATCTCTCCCTTCTCGTTGCTTGCCTGCTCTCGAGGGAAGTAGCCGGCTCTTCTCGTGGCAGGGATAGTGGGGTCCCCATGTCCGTTGGAGCTAGTGGACAGTAACGGGGTACGAATAGTACTGTAAGAGCGATTTCCCTGTAGCATCTCGCCCCAGCGGTGGCAGTTCCGCGTGCATTCGGTACTTCTTCGTATTAGTTTGAGTCTGCATTGAAATGCACAATTTAGCTGAGAAACGTAAACATTTGCTGCTCTTGCTGGCTTAAGATGCATACATCCTTTTAAAAGAAGTTTTCTCCCCTCCAATGCAACTTGGCTGGCATCGTCTCAGAAATGTGACGCAAGAGACCAAAGGCCAAGAACTCTTTTAGTCTATAGGAAGAGCTTTTGGCCCCTGCTGATCTGCAAAACAAAAGACCAAAGGGACCTTAAAACCTCCTCCAGTTCTCTCCCCACAGAGCATGGGGGTTCCTGAGCAACAAGCATGACTGCTTAGCATTGAGAGTAGGTTACCGATGCCAAGAGGTTAATGACTCACACGGTATTACGTTGTGTTGAATAATGAGTAACATATGAAATGACACATGTTGTAATGACTCGCTACTTAAAGTACCAATCGACTTAAGATCCCTTTAAGCTTGAAGAGATCACAGAATAGTGAAGTCTTGTTCAATAGGTGCTACTTTATTTTGTGCCTCCTGATAGAAGAGATGTACCATGCCTGAGAGCATATGAACAAAACAAGTGAGGAATTGAGTAGGAAGGATTATTGGACTGGTTGTTTTGAATGCTTATTGGGCATTTATAGAGCCCCGGCTAGCGTATTTGGGGTTTTGTTGCTGTTGATTTGAGGGTTTTAATCCTGATTGCCACAGTTCCTATACCTGTAGATTGGATTTGGGGAAGAAAAGAAAGGGGAGCTTTGCCTGCAGGATGGGATTATCAGAAGCTGGTCTGAGATTTGCTGTGGAAAATAAACTAGTGCTGGAGCAAAGGAGCAACACAATGTTTTATGACTTTGTTGGTGATGGGAGGGGATTTAATTAAATGACACTCTAAATTCTGATGTTAACCAATCTGTGACATAGTTTGCTCCGTTAGAGATTGAGAACAGTCAGTTTGCTTGCGTGCAAAATAGACTGTTCACACTGTTGTAAGAAGTATGTGTAAGTCTTTCATAATCTTGTAGTAAAGTTTTAAACCTGTCAGTCTACTGTTTTCCTATCTTACAGTTGTTTCTGCAGTCTGCTTATCTGCATGGAAGGCTAGTATCTGACTATACTTCATGCTTGGTCCTGGATATAAAAACAAACGGGGCATCTAAATGTCTCCAATTGCTAAGAACTGCCCAGGGAGCTGGTGGGGCCCAAATGAGTCTCTCAAAATGTGGCCCTCTGCAAACAATAAAGGACTCTGTTCTCTAGCCACTTTTTAAGGCTAGACTTCAACTAGAGTAATCTAAACGTGTCTATGCACTTACCTTCTGGGATTGTGGTGCTTTTGCTGTTTGTGTCTGAATATTCCAAGCCATAATGCTGTAGAGAGAGAAAAACTATGCATATAAGCTCTTATGTTCAGGCCAGTCAAAGCCACTGTTAAACTTTGCAAAACTGCATGCAAGGGAAGCGACTCAGGCCTGCCTGCATCGCATCTGGAATGTACTCTTGCTTTTTCAAACAAACCTGTATGGATCCCTCCTTCTCCAAATCCAAAACAAATACAAGTTCTTTAAAAAGGGAAGAGAGACTTTTCCACTCTTTTTTTTTTTTTCCCCAGTAACGCAGGTCATGAAATGATGATTATTTTTACGGGTCTGCAAAGCCTATAGAAGTCAAAGCTATGTAATATACATTGCAGAGTGTTCTGCTAATCCAGTCCAACCGCAGTCGTGCCTGGCCCAGGGATGAGGGTCTGGTAACTGGAAACCTGACACTGAAGGAATTCCAAACACAGTCCTCCGACTAAAAACAGCTCTCTCCACATGGCATGTGCTACATGAGAGCCAGGGGTTGTATTCGTTTACGTTATCTGATTTTTTAGCCTTGCATTGTTGATAAAAGAACAGGAGAAGAAAGCACCTCCACCAGCTCAGCCCATAAATAATCTGTGTGATGTGTTTGAGGTCAGTATGACATTGCTAGACATCTGCCTTCGGAGAGGTACAAGCCTCTCTCACAGACAGCAGCCACTGAGCACTTCCTTGTGCTGCAGATTTTCCCCAGCACTAAGATACCAAATTTGTTTTCCAGTGGCTTTTTAAATGCAAAACCCATCATTGACTATGGGAAGTATTGGTCTGAAACGGCAAAGAATATTTGTTGTAGGAATCTCTTGCCTATTAAGATACAGAGACAGGCTTTAATGAAGCTCAGAGTCATGCAGTGATTTTTTTGAAACCTGCAGTGATTTAAAAAAAAAATATTTTTTTTAATATATATGCACATTGAATATTAAGCAACAGAAGTTCTTGGTGCCACTGACTACAAACAGCACTGCAGTGTCTTTAACACTGTATCTGGAGAGATAGGGACTACATAGTCTTTTCAGTCAGTTGTTTTTAGTGTATGTTGAGAAGAGCTTTGTAAAGACACAGTGTAATGTATTTGATACTGTAAGATTGTTTGTTTGCATAATTTAATTCTTACATCAGCTTCTCCTTTCTTCTTTAAAAGTAGATTCTCCTGGCTGAGAACAAACAGCATGCAATCACGATGCATACAATAGAGTTGTTCAGTGAGAATTTGGACACAGATAGGACCTCGTTGCTTTCTCCTGTACTTTAATCACAGCCTGAGCTGCCTGATGCCATCACCCAGAGTCTCTGTATGTCTTGCTTAGACATGAAAGAGACTGGAGCCAAATGTGGGCTTTCCATTTGCCACTTAGTCTGTGGCTGTCTTTGAAGTTTATTTGAAGAAGTACTCTCCAACAAACTAAGGAGGCAGTTTTTCATGTGAGATTACATCCCTTGCAAAATATTCCCTCAGCAGTGAGAAGGAGACAGTGATGTAAGAAGACAGCATTCCCTTCCTTGCTTTTTACCAGGTACTAAGAGGGTGACCTCTGTGATTCCCCCTGTAGAACAGAGGCAAGAAAAACTCTTTGTCATGATGAAATCCAAACCTCCAACATGATGGGGCACAGCATGAACAGCCAGACCGTCATTTTGCTTTCCTTTCCTTTCAGATAACCCAAGCATGTGTCTCATGGCTGATGTTAAAGGTGACCTGCAAATGAGGGTTAACAGCGAAACACAGTAAACCTGAAATGAAAGTATTTTTTTCAGGTTGTTTTTTGAAACATCAGGTATTTAGGCCAGTCTACCCTGTGAGATTCTCCACAACTGAGGAATTACTGAAATGGGGGCTTTAAAATTAAGGGGGGGGAACTGCAGAAAGCAAAAAGTGTTTTAGTTATATTTTTTGAAACCTACAGATACCTGTTTAACTTCAGTGACTAAATAACATTTTGTGTAAAAGAAGCCTTTCTTAAGTATTCCGAATCCTTTAGTTCAGTTTTAAATAAACCCAGAAGCTCTTAAAAATTCTGCAGCAAAGCCAGAAATATTAGATTTTATATTCTTTGTGCTTGGAAGATGAATAAAGCAGCGATAGAAACACAAACTACTTCAGGCTTTACTTGTCATAGAGAAAATAACAACACACGTACTGTTAATTGAACATCAGTCACAAGTTACCTACTTTATTTGGACAGAGCTACTTTGTGCTCTTAAAGCTCAAAATGGATCACAGTTCTTGCCTGGCGAATCATTTAGAAGACAAACCAGTTGAGCTGCTAACCAGCATATGAAATGGTACAGCGACACACGTTTGCAACTGCCTGCCTGTGTGATCTATAATTTCCCAGCAGGGGAAGGTGAGATTTCACTTCCTCTCGATAAAATGAACGTTTTAAAGGGCACGTTGCCCATGACAGTTTTGAGGAGTGCATTTTCACACTGCCCCACCAGTTTCACTCCTCTCTTGAACCTGGTGCTTCTGCCTCCCTTCCTTCCACTGCTTCTTTCAGCAGCAGCCTCTGCTTTTAGCTAGACTCATATCAGTGATGCATCTTCCAGTGGGAGCCAGCAGAGCTGAACTATCAGCAAAAACACTTTTTGAGCTCTGAGATCAGTTCCTTCCCAGGATGTTGTGTCAGCTTCCCTACCTTCTGCCTGCCATTAATTTCACTGGACCCCTAGGTCAAACAACTGGCCAAAAATCTGGAAAGCAGCTGATGGTCAGAGCAGCTCCTACTCAGCATGTCCTCTCAGAGGGCATGCTCCTAGCCTGGTCCTTTTGAGTGGCTAGACCTGCTTGACCCAATTTGTGGATTTTTGATCACTCCCCTGGGTCACTGATTTTCCACTTGAGGTTATTGGTTTGACCCCCAAACTGTGGGTCACTTGGGAGGTGTGATATGGCCCTGTGAACTCTGAACTCATCAGGAGCCAACAAAAACAGGGAGGGAGGGGAGAAGAATTCATTAGGGCCTCCTCAGAGGTGGCAATGTCTGCTGAGGGAAAAGGCAGAGGTTGTTTTGCTTCTTGCAGAAACAAGCATAGCATCTACAAGGGGCTGCCAAGTAGAAAGTGTTTGGTTTGAGTTATTTGAGTTGTTACGGCAATTTCTTTAAGGATAAACAACAGCATATACTTTTACACCATGAGCTATCAAGTGGAAATGGTGTTGCTTCAGAGGAGCCCTGCTCTTCCTGCTGGCAACTGCCCCCAGTGTCCCAGACTCACTCCTGATGGTGACAGCATTTCTACAGCCAGAGCCTGGTATCCATAGGTGTTTCTTCTACCTTAAAAAAATTGACTTTCTGATGGTTAATTTGACACACCTGGGGAGGGAAGGGCTGGTTTTTTGTGTATTTTAAAACTTGTCAGATGGAGGTTCATGTCAGAGGTTCACGGAGGCTCCCCAGGCTGGTTGGTTGCACTGTGAGCAGCTCCCTAAGAACGGGCTTCACTGAGCCTGTCTGGTAGGTGGGGAAGAATGAATCCTCAGGAAATAACTTGGCTTCAACAAGCAGTGCCAGTCTTGAAAGGGAAGAAAAATGTAGTCATTGTAGTATGTATATCTGAACACGTAACACCGATGGGGATCACCAGGGGAAGCGAGCTGCAGCCACGAGGGTGTCTTTCATGAAATTTCCCCTCTGGTCGTGCTGCATGGGGGCAGCCTGTTTGGGCTTTGGGTTTCCCAAGGTTTTACTCATGCAAGAGTTCTGGTAATCATTGATTAGATCACTGCTGGTATTACTGCTAAGGCTGCTAAAAAACCTCACATACTTTCTGTCTTCCTCGGGCTTTCCTAAAGGATCCACATGAACAAACTCCATGTACAACCTCTCCTTCTAGCTGCTAAGCCCTGACTCTGGGGAAGATGCTTGAGAATGATACCACCTATGGGTGTTTCACCTTCAGAGAAGGGAAACTGTTGCTGAGAGTGAACAGCTTGGGTATTTCTTTATTTTTTAAAGAAAGATTTTGCCCTTCCCGCATGTTCCTCTCTGCAGTTTGTCTACACAACCAGAGACGGTGTTAGCTGTAAGTGAACCAGTGGTGGATTTAGTTTTGTAGCATAGGTGACAGCAATGAAGACCTGATGGCACAAGCTTGAGCAGCTTGGGTACATGCCTCAGGTCTGACACGCTTGTGCTTTGATTGCTCAGGCTCACCTTCACTGCACGGCCCTAGGTCAAAGCTGCCTGAATGTGTTGCCCTCTGCACAGTCACAGCTTGTGTGGCAGCGGTGTCACACCGTCTCCTAGAACTGGACTGGCTGAGCTTTCCTGGAAACAGCTCTTTTGGCTGGATGGCAAAACACATCCTCCCCTTTTCCTGCAACACCTAGACCTGTCGTGTGAGTTGAAGGATGAGCTGTGTGCTCAGTAGATGATGCTGGTGGCCAGTCCTGTTCTCAACAGTCATTTTGGTACCAATTAATCTTGAATTCGTTATTTTAGAGTAATTCAATTTTGCAGTTAGAGCTCTGTCCAAAAGCTACCTTATTCTTCAGTGAATTCTGGGTCAAGTTCCAAGCTCAATCCCTTTCCAATGCGATCCACAAGAATTTCGTTGATTATAGCTGCCGATGAGAACATTTTATAAATGTAATGTGTAAGATTTTGAGCGTTATCCTTATATCAGAAGTTGATGGGTGTGGCTTTGACATTTGTTTCTGTTGGTTTGCTGCTTGACACAAAGCAGTTCCTACCATTGCAGAAGCCTTTTATGATTGAAAGTGTGGTTTTGTGCACAGAGGAATTAAAAGCTTAGTGTGACGGGACTGACTAGGGGACAAGTCTTCATATAGAAAGACATGGAGCAACTCTTTGGCCTGCTGTGGAAATCGGGCTTTGCTGCAAGGCGTAGGTGTGTGAGCAGAGACAGCAGTTGTCTCGATACGTGCGGTTGAGAGTCCTTTTAGTATCTCAGAGGGTGGCTTCAGGCCCTTCAGCACTCTGTCTGGCCTGTCTCACCAGGAGAGAGAGAGAAGGGGCTGGGGGGGAGGAAAGCTGGGAGTGCCTGTCTTTTATAATGTTCTGTTTTTAAAGCAAAAAGTCTCTGGGGAGCATAGGGTCCTAAAAGTCCAAGGCCTGGAATTCTTCCTTTTGCTCTTTCCATTTTAAACAGGAAACATTTGCACTAAGTTATTCCAGGGGGAGAGTTGTAGGTTCATTTCAAGGCAGATAATGTTTGTTCATTGCCTATGTCCGTGATTTACCCCATGGGCTTAAACGAGTGCAGCAGAAAACCACATGTTTTGTTTTACTTCACACAAAACAAGTTCCAGTGGAGTCTGGGAGCCCAGATTGAGAAAGGGGGAGCATGCTTGTAAAATCTCTGTGTGAACAGAACAGGGGCATTGACGAATTGTGAACACCTGATCTGCTGTACCAGAATAATGACTTTTTTTAATAAATCTATGCAAAGAATACTTAAACAGTTGATGAGTTCAGTCCCAATGCCACAGAGCAGGTGTAATTGATTTATACTTTCAACTCCTGTTTTGGGTCAAAACCCTGCTGTCTTCCTTCAGCTCTCGCTCAGAGGGAAGCTTCCTCTGCAGTCAATGGGAGGTTTTGCCCAGAGTGCAAAGACATTTGCAATCAGACTGGCAAAAACTCCTAATTGAGTTGAACTTTTGGGGATGCTCTGGTGACATGTCTGTGAGAACAATTATTTTTGCCATTTCAAAAGTATGACAAGTTAAGCTGTACTAGAAAAAAATATCAATGCTTCATTAGTGCAAATCATGGGATTAAGATGCATAAAGCTACAGAGAGGGCTTCATAGCACATCCTCAGGGATGACATGTTCACATGTTTGCTTTTCACGTGAACTAGAGCTTGTCAGATCCATATTGATGCAGACAAGTTACAGGGCTGTTGTAATATCAGGCCTTCTAGATCACAGGAGTTTTTTTGAAACCCCATTGGCAGCTTGCCCATTAAACACAGGTATTGTAGCCTGACATCCCTAGCGTTTCTTCCAGGAGTTCCAGTTTTTCCAGCTATGGTGTTTGGAAAGTTTTACAGTCCGACATGCTAGGAGGAAAAAATAGTGGGAAACGGCTTGGAAAGCGTGAATATTTGTGCATGTAAAGCTTATGGGATTTGCAGACTTGCAGACCCAACTCATCTGTTTATTCTCAGGCTAGATAAGATTCAATCAAACATGCATTGTTTAAAGGAGCTTTCTTTCCATTGTGGCAAATGGATCACAGGAGGCTGACTTTGGGAGCCGAAGGGCTCCAGTGCTCCCCCATTGTAAAAGGGCTGTGATGTGCGCTGGACCCTTCCTCCAGCGTCCTGGGTGTTACCGACTTTTGTAGCATGCAGGTGGGAGGCTTGTTATCCCTCAGAAGTTCTTTTGATTCATCTGGACCTGTCATGCTTGAGGTGGCATTTCCTTTCCCAAAGTAAACATAGATTGTGCATACAATAATGTGTCACTGGGCTAGTAGACTGCCTTTTTATGTGCTTTATTGTGTTTTTCCTCCTCAGGCGTGGACCTGCAGAGCCACTGGAATATTTAACAGGGCCACGAGTAGTATACAAAGAGAGAGATCTTCCCTACTACCAAGGAGGACAGCCGGTTGTCCACCCATCTAAGGGGAACTACATCCGTGCGCCGGACACAAGAGTGGCAGAATTGAGGTACCCGCAGTACTACCCAGCCCAGCCCATCACAAACCAGCATAAAGGACCGCTCCGGCAGGACGTGCCACCTTCCCCTCCTCAGTCCCACCGAGCACCAGCTTATAATGAAATTGTCCGACACCGTGGGACCAGTCCAGACCAGTACCAGTACAGGCAACAGGATCCCAGGCAGAAGAACCCCATGACTGCAGCTGTATAGCCATGCGCTGGACTTGCCAGCACAGCCTGAGAGGAATCCCGTCAGACATCACCCTTGTAGAACTGTTCCCAAACGTAGCTGCCTGTAAGAATGGCACACGAGACCTGGAGTCGTTCTTACTGAGCTGGGCTCAGCGTAGGCGCTTTCTAACAGGCGAACTAAAGCCACGTGAGGTACGATGTGTTTTGAGTACATGAGGTACCAGACAGTTGAGTATTTTTTAATTCCTTTTAAAAATAGAAAGCGGCTGCTGGAAATGAAGCGCAACACTTACACACCTCAGGGCTATTTACCCAATCCAGTTACACCGATGTGCAGTAGGCGTCTGTGTAAGGGCAGTGGTGTCACCAGAGTTTACTTCAGGGTGCTGTTGTAGAGCCTTTCGGTGAGGACACAGCACGCAGTGCGGACTTCGTGCGGAGATGGGGATCTTGTGTAATCCAGTGTGTGATTGTTAGTTGACAAGGGACTGCCGCAGAGGTAGCGGCCGCATTCCAGCCACGTTCAGACCAGCAGCTCTGCTTTAAGGATGCTGCAGTTCCAGGTTTGTAATCTGGCCTCTGTCTTCCTCTTTCTGTTTGGTGGTGGCAGCATTTATCTTGTAGCCTTCATTTTTTGCAGTTTGTGTAGCAAGATTCTCCGCTTACTGCACCTGCTGCATTTGGAGTAAGGAAAAGCTTCATCCGCCATGCTTGGGCGGGCTCGCAGAGGACAAGGCAGCCAGCCGCCGGAGAAGCGTGTGTCTGCAGACGTGCGTGTGTGCGCTTGTGAGCGTTTCTTAAGTGTGCAGTGTGCACTCTTTAAACGTAAACCCTGGAGATCAGATCCTCAGCTGCTGTCAATCAGTGTCGCTCCTGGGGGTTTCAGTGAGGCAGCCCTGTAAGAGGTGGCTGAGGTGGTGACCGCGGGCATCGACTCCATAATTCATGTTAAGTTACTGAACCAGGTGCTGCCGTGGCCCCGGCAGGGCAGCCCCC
>NW_010561218.1:0-6375 GCF_000687285.1 Phaethon lepturus | reverse complement strand
CCCCTCACTACAAGAAGGAGATTGAGGTGCTAGAACCTGTCCAGAGAAGGGCAACGAAGCTGGTGAGGGGTCTGGAGAACAAGTCTTATGAGGAGTGGCTGAGGGAACTGGGGTTGTTTAATCTGGAGAAGAGGAAGCTGAGGGGAGACCTTATCACTCTCTACAATACCTGAAAGAACGTTGTGGTGAGGTGGGTGTTGGTCTCTTCTCCCATATAACTACAGATAGAATGAGAGGAAATGACCTCAAGTTGCACCAGGGGAGGTTTAGACTTGATATTCGGAAAAATTTCTTTACTGAGAGAGTAATGAAACATTGGAACAGGCTGCCCAGGGAGGTGATGGAGTCACCATTACTGGAAATATTAAAAAAATGTGTGGACATGGCACTTTGAGACATGGTTTAGTGGGTGTTGTGGTATTGAGTTGATGATTGGACTTGATCTTAGAGGTTTCTTCCAACCTTAATGATTTTGTGATTCTGTGTAATGATGCAAACACTATCATATTCTTAGACTCTTTCTCTCATTTTGTAGCTCTAACATGAAAATATTGCTAATGATTTATTTCCATGTTATTATTCAGTTATTATTAAGGTTCGTAATTTATTTCCTGTCATAAGACATCATCTAAGTGAAGGGAGACATAGTCAGTTCCACAAGACCAGTGTTGTGGTTTAATCCCAGTCAGCAACTAAGCACTACACAGCCGTTCACTTACTCCCCCCAAGGTGAAATGGGGGAGAGAATTGGAAGATTAAAAGTGAGAAAACTCATGGGTTGAAATACAGCTTAATAGGGAACTGGAGAGCAGAAACCATGCACACAAGCAAAGCAAAACAAGGAGCTCATTCACCACTTCCCACGGGCAGGCAGGTGTTCAGCCATCTCCAGGAAAACAGGGTTCCATCACACCTAATGGTTGCTTGGAATGAAAAACACCCTAACTCCAAACATCCTCCCCTTCCATCTTCTCCTGGCTTTATATGCTGAACGTGACATCATATGGTATGGAATATCCCTTTGGTCAGTTGGGGTCAGCTGTCCCAGCTGCGTCCCCTCGCAAATCCTTGTACATGTCCAGCCTACTTTTTGGTGGGGTGGTGTTAGAAGCATAAAGGTCCTGGACTAGGTGTAAGCACAGTTCAACTATAACAAAAATATCTCTGTATTATCAACACTGTTTCCAGCACAAATCCAAAACAAAGCCCCATACTAGCTACAGTGAAGAAAACTAAGTGTACCCCAGCCAAAATCAGAAGAAAGAGATACAAAATCTCTAGCTCTTCATGTAATCCCGTTTCTGTTAAATTTGGGTTTTTTGTACAAAATATAATAAAACTTTTTTCCCTTCCAAGCTGTATCTTCAGATTTTTTTTTTTGAGGTGCTTTCAGTCTTCATAAAAATGATTTTACCAGTATCTAGACTATCAAGTGATATTCAAACCTGACAAATAGTTTGACATTATTGTTTAATGTAAACTTACAATTAAATTAACAGCTATTGCAGGATTAGAATCACAGAACCATAGAATCATAGATTCATAGATTTGTTTAGGTTCTAAAAGACCTCTAAGATCATAAAGTCCAACCATTAACACTTTCTTGTAGTGAGGGGCCCAAAATTGAACACAGTATTCGAGGTGCAGCCTCTCCAGTGCCAAGTGCAGGGGAATGATCATTTCCTTAGCCCTGCTTGCCACACTATTACTCATACAGGCCAGAATGCTACTGTCCTTCTTGACCACCTTGACAAACTGCTGGCTCACGTTCAGCCAGCCATTGATCAATAGCCCCAGGTCCTTTTCCACAAGTTAACTTTCCAACCACTCCTTCCCAAGCCTGTAACATTGTTGTGACGCAAGTGCAAGACGCAGCACTTGGCCTTGTTGAATCTCATAAAATTCGAGTATAGGAATAGATGGATCGAGTGCACCCTCAGCAAGTTTGCACATGACACCAAGCTGAGTGGTGCGGTTGATGTGCCTGAGGGACGGGATGCCATCCAGAGGGACCTGGACAAGTTTGAGTAATAGACCTCTGTGAACCTCATGAGGTTCAACAACACCAGCCACAGCGTCCTGCACCTGGGCTGGGGCAAGGCATGAAGGGATCAAGAGCAGCCCTGCCCAGAAGGACTTGGGGGCACCGGTGGATGAAAAGCTGGACATGAGTCAGCAATGTGCGCTCACAGCTCAGAAGGCCAACCATATCCTGGGCAACATCCAAAGCAGCGTGGCCAGCAGGTCGAGGGAGGTGATTCTGTCCATCTGCTCTGCTCTGGTGAGAGGCCACCTGGAGTCCTGCATCCAGCTCTGGAGCCCTCAGCACAAGAAAGACATGGACCTGTTGGAGCGGGTCCAGGGGAACCCACAACAATGATCAGAGGGATGGAACACTTTTGCTGTGAGGACAGGCTGAGACAGTGGGGGTTGCTGATCCTGGAGAAGAGAAAGCTCTGGGGAGTCTTTATTACAACCTTCCAGTAGTTAAAGGGGACTTATAAGAAAGATGGGGACAGATTTTTTAGCAGGGCCTGCAGGAATAGGACAAAGGAGGGTGTCTATCTGTCGGTTTAGACTAGCTATCTCATCTAAATCTACCCAAACTAAAAGAGGATTAATTCAGATTAGATATAAAGAAGAAATTTTTCACAATGAGGGTGGTGAAACACTGGCACAGGTTGCCCAGAGAGATGGTAGATGCCCAATCCCTGGATACATTCCAGGTCAGGTTGGATGGGGCTCTGAGCAACTTGAGCTAGTTGAGGATGTCCCTGCTCACTACAGGAGGGTTGGACTAAGTGAGTAGGTTAAATTGTCCCTTCCAACCGAAAGATTCATGGCTCAATTCTGTACAGAACAAAGGGGAGGTGAAGAATAAATCAAGACTCTGAGGCAAGAATTGTCTATGCAAAACAAAGAGTGAGGCTGTTGCCTCTTTGAGTAACACCAGGGTACTAGTTAGGAAATTAAAAGATGATCCAATCTCTTCAATAGTGGAAACAGATGGCAAAGCAGCAGAAACTTGGAGTCATTGTAAAATGAAGTATTAGTTTTCAGACTACACATGTTGTTTTAGCAGACATTCTACATCTCTTCAGAGGCCACCCCAAAAAGACAAAGGCTTAATGGTATTAATCATTAAATATTAAAAACGTTTGTCTGGGGAGGGTGAAAGAAGAGCTCTATATGTGAAGATGATGGAACTCTCAAAATGAAAGGAAAAAGACTAACATTTGAATAAAACCCTGAGATGTGAAGAGCTTCCCTAGCTTTTCAGGTGTAAAAGTACCACATGTAACCTTTTCCACACTTCCAAGATACTTCATGTTCCCAAAACATATCAGGAGTTCAACAATAAATCCATATGGACCTTTTTCTCTCTGACTTGTGTCCTGATAATGCCACAGGAGTGCTAATTATAACTACAGGGAATAATGGACTATTTTTAAGAACAAAAATAAACTCTACCATATATAATTACATTACAGCTAGCAGGTAGAAAGTTCAATACTGTTTTATAGGTCTGCTGCTCTGTACAGTGAATTTCATTTCTGTTCACCTTTAAACACAGAAGTTATTAAAATTTAAGCTCATTTATTTATCTGGTACAAATCCTTATAACTGTGTTATACCTAAAGGATTCTTGGTGAATTTACAACAGCTGTTTTAAAAGCATGTTCTGAAGTTTGTGTGTCACTTATGTAAGTTACATTTTCCCTTTCCAAGGTGGTTTTTTTAATGATGTTCATCTGATCTCAAACAAACCTTAAAACAAAAAGTCATAAAAGCACAGTAGAGACACAATAACAATGAATCTGAAGAGAGGTCCAAACAATTGGTAATAGCTCATCAAAATCATGAGTACTGCTTCCCAGAGGGTGGAGGAAACAAACAATTGTTTGCAAAAGTAGGGAGGAAGAAAAAGAGAGAACTTCAGAACTTGGATTAGAAATACACATAAGTATCAAACTTTATGTGTATAGCCAAATATGTATATATGTGCAGTCACACAAAAGATACATGTATATGCAGGTATTCATATATATGCATGTACATATGCATATGTGTATATGAATATAGTTGTGTATATATATGAATGAATTCATAAATAGACACAAATTTTCTGAAGGTGAAAAGGCTCTCTACAGGCTTCCCAAATAGCAACTTAGTGTTGTTATATTTACCTTTACCTTATGGGTTGTGCTTTTTCAGGGTAATCATGTCTGATTCTAAAGTTAGCACTCAATGAACTTCTTCAATCTTGCTTTTAAAACATCTTCAATGCAGTGCCTCATTCATACTGCTGTTGCATGTATATGCATTACATATATTTTCTGTGTTTTTGTGATGAGAGACCAAATATCATAGGAAAATAAATTATACAAATAGAATCTTGCCTGAGGAAAAAAGAATTCTATAAGGTTTATTTATAATGATACTCTTTTCAATGCCAGATTCTTTTTTTTTTTAATTATTTCCTTTCCTTAGTTGAACTAGGATTTTTTAAAAATACTTCTGATTCTTAGTAGTTCTTAGGAATAGCAGTAAACAAACAAATGTTTGAGTCAAATGTGCTTATTGACTCATTCAAAAAGTAATCTGTCTCCAGCACTGCATTTTGTTTTCCATTCTTTTAGTACTTAATTTTCTAGTCCTTATCCTTCTGTCTTTCCACTCTGCTAAACAACTAATTTTACCTGTCACTTTAAAAAATATGTGTTCATGAGAAACCTTAATTTGTATTAATTTATTGTACTGGTGTAGTCCAGTTTATTGGAGGTAAAACACCTTCTACCAGAAAAGCAGTGATTGACCTCACCTGTACTGTGCTTTGAAAGATGTGAGGAGAGTGCTTGTAGGGAATGTATATGGGAAAGGATTGTGTACAAAAAGAGCAGTTATGGAGTTAAAAACACTAAGAGTATTCTTTTTTGTAGCATAATAGATTACAGGTAAGGTGTTTTGTGGTAATATATTGAAAACTATTTTTTTTTAATTCTTCAAATTATGTTCACCGAAATGACAATTTCCTAATCTGAGGCTGTTGTCTTCTAAACATACAGTTTGGTTACACAGACTTTAAGCAAAGAGCTGTGATAGCAAAAGGAAGCCTGTTTGGATGCTAGTACTGAATATGCTTACAGAAAAATAAACAAAAAATTCTTTGTGATGCACTATGTCTCAATTATTTAATGTTTCAAAGGAACATCTGATTATTAATATTTGATTCATGTGCCCTGTCTGTTGCTGGGATATAAACCAGGCAATGCATGTTCTTAAATGTGAAATGTCCTTAAAAGGTCCTGTTACTTCAACCCAGATACTGAAGGATAAGGTTGTTAGTAAATCAGAGGAAATGTGTTTTATGATTGTCCTGGCTCCTGAAGGGGAAATAATTTTTTAACAATTTTTCCCCTCCAAACAGAATATATACATTAAAAAATCACGTTGTTATGTTAGGAAACTATGCAGAACGTATTCAGAGTATATACACTCAGAAATACCAGGTTATGTTTTGTGAGGAACTGTATAAAAATTCACATGAAATATACATATGCATTTTCCTTAAGTCATTCTTTGCTTGCTCTTTGAAAATTCCTGGGTATTATTTCTTCCTTTTGTGAATCCATGCTTGCTATTTTTAATCAAATTATTTTCTATATTTGTCCCCCATCTTTTGAGAGACTAGAATTTCCAGTTATTTTACCCATTACTGAATTTAATCTTATGGCTGTGTAGATTAAAGGATCACCCATAGATCCTTTCTTAAACATGGTGTAATATTGGCTTCCTGTCTCATGCATCTTCTCTTTTCAATTATCTATCTTTTACAAGCAGAAGATTGAATTAATGCTTTATAAAGATGGAGAAAAAATCCAGTGCTATTGAGATGGCTTGTTCTCAGAATGCTTTAGTGATCTAAAGGAATATAAAGCTGCTGCAAGAAACCTAATCTGCCTCTCATTTCTGGTCATCTGCCAGACATCAGAGTGTTGGTTTTGGGTGCTAATTCTTTGGTTTTTTGCTTTCCTCTACTCATATCTGTGTCATGACTTTAGGATATCCAAACTTAGTAAGGGTCATATTCAAAAGTGTACAATGGTTATAGTTCATGTGGATATACACAGAATTTACAAAGCAAGCACAGCAATGACAATCTCTTCGGCTATTTTGCTGTCATCTTAATATCCATGTTTGTGAGAGGCTTGTGTTATGCAGCTTTTTCAGAGACTTTCATTAGTTATTTACTCTATGTTAATGTGTTTTGGTTTTGATTATGTTAATTGATTTTCTTTTTACATGTACAATATGAAATTATACTGTTAGTGTACATTTATGCAATTTCCACATATTTCTATTTGTTTCCAAGAG
>NW_010561217.1:106104-136967 GCF_000687285.1 Phaethon lepturus | reverse complement strand
CCGCTGCCCACGGGAGGAAGAGAAGCTGTGTCCGACCCGTGCCTGCGTTCCACCACGGCCTAAAGCTTCCTTAGGCACTTCCTCTGTGCCTCACGCAACATCGCAGGAATATTTCTGGCTATTCAGGGCCCAGAAAGGCTTTGTGAAGGCCCTGCCGTTGCCGGGGGACGACAGCCCATCCACAGCTCAAGGCGAAATGACTCAAAAAGCCTGACAGCCTCGGCTACAGCTGTCTTGTTTCAGTGGGGGAAAAAAAAATAAAGGCACGGTTTATTCTTTTTATCAAGGGCCATCTTGTGAGCACTTCTTACCTTGGCTGGAAACACAGTACAAACACCTGTGTTTCCCCATGTCCTAAAGGCTGTTTTGTGGAATAGGAGGGAAATACAGATAAAAATGACAGTCTAGGAGCCAGGTGATGAAGGTGACTCTCAGAACGTCTGCAGGAATTGGTTTCAGGTGGGGCCCATTTGTTTAAAAGCTGAAGTTTAGTAATTGTCCAGACGATCGAAGCAGAGTGGTGAAGCTCCAGCTGGGTTTTCTGCGGGTGTCCAGCCCACAAACGGGCATGCTCTACCAAGGACAGCGAGCAGAACTAAACGCAGCAGGTCCCTCCACTTGGATCTGCCCCTGAAATGCACCTTAATATGCAGAAACCCCTCCCAAGCCTGGAAATGCCCCAGCGTTTCCAGTACTGCCTACTTCAGGCAACTGGTGCAAAAAATACCCCACCAATGCAACTCTTTTGGTGGCCAGTGCAAGAACTCCTTGAGCCTGTGAAGGATTAGGAAGGGTGCAGAAGTAAACGGTCTCAGGGAGGGATGCAAGAACCAGACATGCAGACGCTCAGCTCTCCTCCTCCTCCCGTCTAGGTGACGGTGGGTGCCTCGAAACCCGGCGGCCGCTGGGAACCACGCAGGACGGCTGCCCGCTGGTCCCCCCGCTTCACCATGAGAGGAGAGGAGCAGCGCCGAGGCTCCGGGGCGCAGAGCGGAGCTGCAGCGCAGAGCGAGCTGCGAGAGCGCGGCTCTTTGAGACACCGTCCTCGGGAAGCCGTCGTCCGCCGGCTCTGGCGTTTCTGCACCTCCCACAGCATCCCCACGTCATCAGGCCGGCGAAAGCTTCCTTCAAAGAAAACACAAAGCACGCAGCTAAAAGATATTCACTTACAGTTTATTTTTGCCTGAAATTATTTCACATCTCTTTGTACACAGCTACAGAACAGTAGTAGTAAACCATTGGTAAAAGCAACAGTGCTAAGGAAAATGTTGGCATAATTTTTCTTCTTTTTTTTTTTTTTTCTTCTTCTTTCATCCCATACTGCATCCACATACAGTTTGGGATTTGAAGGGGGAAAAAAAACCTGGCACGCTACATGAGTTAAGACTCAATTTCTGTTTCATTTATTTAAAAAAGGGGGGAAAAAAAAAAAAAAAGAACGAACAGAGGCTAGGGGTTGTCTACATAGCAACAAAGTTTAAAAAAAAAAAACAAAACCAAAACAACCAAAAACAAAAGCTTGGCTTCCATTGAATAAGATTAAATATATATATTTATATATAAAAAATTACATTGGCTGTATGTGAAACCTTGAGGTGCTGAAGAATAAAATAAAGGTGTTAAACAGAGGAAAAACTTCTTGTTTTTTGTGGTTTTTTTTGTTTTTTAAATAAGCAGCTCTGTACAATGAAGGCTCATCATGAAAAAAAAAGTCAACAGCATAGTTATAAAAGAAACCACAATTTTTAAAAAATCATCTTCTAAGCAATTGTGGAATTTGAAAAATGTCGCAGTCACATTTACAGACAGGTCAGAGCTATCGGATCAGCAACAACGCTATTTTTTCAGTCTCCCCAGAGGAACATGCAGAACAATGCGTGCACAGAGCAGGTAGGGGAAGGGAGGGGAGGGCAGAGAAGAGGAGGGGGGGAATAGAAAAAGCTGATGCACAAAATGGAGGGAGAGCTTTTTTTCTCTTTTTGAAATATCGGACGTAAACAGAAAACAACCGAGGCAACTTGTAAAATCTATAGATATTAGCGAACAGCCCATTGGCAAAATAAATGACATCTTTTCCCCATCTCCCATGTTTGAATCTGACATGGTTGAAAAGACCAGAGAAAGTTTTCAGACTGCGGAAGGAAATGTGACTTTTATTAATCCCTGCACCCCCTCCCCCAACAACCATACCCCCCTTGATAGATATTTTCCTTCCTGTTTGATAAGGTTTGAGGCATTCTGAAATCAAAAAGACAATGCGATAAATGCTGTGACAGAGAGAGAGTATAATACAGTATGCATTACTAAAAGGCAATTCTTCAAGGAGGACATTTCCTTTTAAAAAAAATAATAATAACAAGACAGCAAACTAGTTTATACAGTACTATACGCAAAAAAAGGGTAAAAGAATTAACAATTCATAAATAAAAGACAGGTCCCAGACCTGTTATTTGTGAACCATTTTCTTAAATAGGTGCATTATGTAAATCTTATGTACAAGAAAATTACTTTGCATAACAACTGCAAGGACACGGGGGGAGGTGAAAATCATATTGGTTTTGTTTTTCTTCTCTTGCGATTTTTGTAAGTTTGATTTTCTGGAGCAAAACTGGTGAAAGAGGAGTTCTGACTGGATGGGTGCCAGCCAAGGAAACCCAGGTAAATAATGACAAATGAGTTTGGTTTTTTTTTCCTCCACACGGCATAAAACACAAAGGCAAATAAAATCCACAAAGGTGTTTTTTTTCCTCTTTATAATCCTCTTGTTGCTACAAAGTCCTTTTTTTTTATTTATTTCTTCTCAATTTAAATTACGTTGATTCTGAAATCCCAAAGCTGAAAGAATCCGGCCGGGTCCAGGCTTGCCCCGTCCCCCCCAACACACAACACGCCACTCCTCTACCCCACAACCACGACTCCTACCACCAAGTCCCAGGACTCACTGCTCTACAGGTATTAGCCAAAAGTTATTTTCCGGTTTGTTTTTCTCAGTTCATTTTAAAAATCTTTTCCTTCTCGTGAGAAGCAAAAGAGAAGAGTCGGAGGCAGGGAGAGTTCACCATGCTTCGGTGTAGCGGACATCCACTTCTTTCAGATTGGGTAGCTTAGCCTGTGCGGGAGGGTGGGAAAAGGTCAGAATTAATGATACGCGTTCAGGACTCGGGAAAAAAGTTCCTGTCAAATCTGTACCGTCAGCAAACTGGGAGAATTGATCTTTCAGCCACAAACTGCAGGAAGATGCGCTACGACCTCGACCCTGCATGGTACCGATGCTGAGTTCAGCGGTGAGCTGAAGCATACAGGTGTTAACGAGGGAACAAGGTGCTCAGCTTTTACAGACACACAAGACTAAGTCACACCTGCAGCAAAATCAAGTGGCTCTAGTAAAACCCATGCACCAGCGCTCAGGTCCTGATCAGTCCCCGATCTCTACGGGTTTTTTTATACAAATACTTAACAAAATTTGTTTGTCCAACTCCGGCCGTGAAGGCACTTGGACTTAAGCTGCAGCAGCCAGCCACACGCTCCTTCTTCAGCCTCCGCTCTAAGTCATTGCTTGATTTTTCCCTCCAAGTGTTAAAAAAATTTGGAGAGCGTTAGCAACTTTTGGTGTCTTTGTGGTCTCCCTTCCGTAACTCCACTGCGTTTGGATGCATTGTTCCTGAATTACCCTGCGCCAGGCAGATGGGAATCGGCTCTTTGCACTGTTCCTACTTGTCGATCCCGTTTCCACGCTCTCTGGCCATTACTGTATGGCTAATTCTCTCAAAACAAACACACACGTTTAATTAGGCTAGGGCATAATTGAGGAGTTGCAAGTTTCTAGGAGTCATTATTACCTCACTCCTTGATTTATGTGCATGCATATTTTGATAAGAGCTAGTCATAATCCTACAGACACTGCCAGCAAATAATTTTTCAGTTAGGCAATAATGACTTCAGTAGTGGGTGTTTATTTATTGTCTGGTTCAGCCTGCCTGGTACATATGTGGGTGTCTGTGTGTGTGCAAGCGTGTTTAGTGGGGTGGGGGATGGAGCGGAGAGGAAATGTCATCACTGGCTTGTGCCCTGAATGCTCTCGCAGACCAAGGGGAGAAGAAGGAAAGATTTGTATCAAAAATACGTTCTTTGAAGTCTGAGCTGTTCTCAACAGACCTACAACCATGTGCCCCAGGGAAAGAAACTATTACCCTCCCTTTGAACATACACAGAGCTCTAAAAAAATGGCCACTAAGATAAATCTCAATGAAAGAGGTGAGAGGGGAAAAAGTGACGCATGCCTGTTTTCTCAGCTTTTTTAATTCCCTGCAATCATCGGGACTTTGCTCACAGCCAGTTTTGCTGTTTGCCCTGGCAAAGCACTTTCTTGTGTTGCTGCTAAGGACTGTTAATGCAATACCAGAGCAGAGGGAACCGGTTAGGAAAATATGAGTTTCGGTCTGAAGTTAGTGGCAAAGGGGCTCAGAAGCAGGGGTAGGACTGGAGGAGCCTTTCAATAGACTCGATTTCAGAGCCCTGGGCCAAATACAGCATTGACCTTGATTGTCTGTAAATGCTTGGGGCCCGAAACAAGCTCCATTGTGTGAACCCATCTGCAAGCCAGCTGTTAATTCCAAGGACTTCTTCTCTGCATATACAATTGTGACACAAGTTTTGAAAACTTGCATGCTAGCAGCATTGCAACTGAGTCCCTGGGGGAGCCCTGGCTCCACAGCCAGAGCCGAAGATAGACGTTTGCAGTGAATTTTGAAAGCAGAGCAGTTTCAGGACTTGCCTCAAGTTCGAAGCTCAACCCAAGGTTGTGAACTTTTTAAGTAAACCTGGCACAATCTAAGGTTTCAACACAGAAGACAACATAATGTGGAGTTTCATCTTGAGCACGGGGGTTTATAAGGTAAGACTTTGGGAGATGCAACTCATGCAACACCAGAGTGAAGACAAAGTCCATGTGAAGTCACGAAAGCCAACACATCTCAGGCAGTCTTTGTCTGAAACCGTTTGGGGCCAGTTCCCCTCCCACAGTTACTTTCTAGTTCTTTACACGATTTTGCTGAAGTGGTTGTAAATTCACAGTACAATCTTGTACGATCTACACCACCAGACATCTTACCTGTCAAACTCAGGAACTGGGCATTTGTGCAGGTATTTCTGTTTAAAGCCCAGTTCCAGTCCAAGAGGTGTCAAGATAAACTTGCACCTTCCTCAATGCCGTTAATTCTCCCTTTGCATTCTGAATTGAGGCTCCATAATGTCGTTCACCCACGTTACTTTTGGTCCTGTTAACAGTACCAGACATGGCTTTGGAGGTGTGCACTAGATTTTACCTGTCTGTGCATCCTCATCGGAAGGAACCAACATGCTCCTATCTATGAAGCCTTTACTGCTGATAATGCTGGCAAAAAGACTCAGGTTCTGATTCCACCTCATACTCCTCCATCCAGCATATTAAATGTTTCCCGAGTCCATCAAAGCCAGCAACCTCAGAATGCTGTTTTCAGTCATTATCTCCCCAAAATAATGCACTTCACCCCCTTCAGATGACTTTCATGCTATCCACTCTATGGGGCCAGTTCTCCCTGCACTAGGCGTTACCACCATGCACTTGGTCCTCCTGGGCAAGTAATTCCCATCTTTAGTGGATGCAATTCAGAAATACCTTGAGATCTTCGTAGGTATCTGCTGAAAGTTTGGTGCTGTTCATATTTAAACTACAGAGGCTCTTCATGGCTAAAAGAGAACACACACAGATACCATGATCATGCTGCATTTTCTTAAAATATCAGCCTTACAGTAGGCCAAAGCATAAACAAGACATGACTATGTGCACCACTCTCAGGAAAAAGCTGAATAGTGTAAAATATAGAAGTACAAATGGATAAACAGCTGTTTGGGCCCTCATCCAGGAAAAAGTCCCTATTTAGGAAGGGCCATTAAGCATATGCTTAAGTCCGCTGACTTCAAAGGAGTTCAGGCAACTTCTCATAATCAGTTTCCTGCACATTATTCTGAATAGTGCCCGTTCTCAGTGCTCTGCACGGTGCACGCAGAGGCCATGCTGATCTAGCAGTCCTCCCTCTCTCCTCCCCCCACCACTTCCATTTTGGGCTCCAGTACTTAGCAGAATAGTTTCCTAAGATGAGCCATAACTACTGGCCTGTCTGGCACGCCTGTGTAGGATCAAGCCTATTAAAGGAACCCTTTAAACCCAGTTGGCGAGGTTTATAATACACCGTTGGATGTAGGAAAGGGTCTCCTTCCGGCATGTCGAGCGGCCCTTGGTGCACAGGGGAATCTTGGACATTGCTTAGATGGCCCCACTCTGCCTTGCCCTATTTAAATTAAGAACAGCGAAGAGTTTCACCTCCCCAAAAAAGAAGGAACAAAAAATGCCAGAGAGGGTACGAAACCTGCAGCGCAAAGTTGCTAAACTCACTAGTAAGTTGCCACCCGGCTTTGCAATCTTCCCCTCCTGCACCACAAGGTCAGCCTCCCACCCAGAGGGGACACCCACAGAAGGGCGTGTGAAGAAAAGCTGGGAAGTCCCAAGGCAACAGGTCACCACGTGAGATGGAGACGAGTGCCATCAGTAAAGTCAGAGGCAAGAGCTAGAGTACGATCTGGGGCAACAAAGCCCACATGAGGCCACTAAGTGTTGGCAGGCTCAGATCACCATCCCGCTTCCCCTGCCTGCAGCTGAATGGCCACTCGAGTGGGTAGGGAGGAGGGAAGTTTAAACCCAAACACAACCACAAGTCCTAAATCCCTGCGGAAGCAGCGCTGTGGCAACGAAGAAATCAATCTTCTGTCTGAACCCACGTGAATTCCTCCAAACCCACATAATTTTCTTCCATAGCTTATTTTGGTCACTTACAACTAAGTGCCAGCAGCCCAGCATCCGTGACAGGAGTCTCGCACAGGTTGAGCACTTGCAGCATCGTGAGGTGTTCAGAGAGAAGCCGCAACCCTGCATCTCCAAACTGTGGGGCACAAGCAAAGTTGTTTTCAAACAATGCATGAACATCATGTGCAAGAACCTCAGTGCAAACAGGGCATGTTAAAACGAGGTTTGCAGATGAGCCCTCAAAGCCACACTGCGATTGTTCACCGCAATCTCAAATGACAGGAGAGAAAGCAAATAGTTTTACCCCGTTTTGCAGACAGGGAACAGAAAAATTAAGTGACTTGTGCGCACTTAACCGCAGGCCATCATTTAATTAGAATGGTGCCTTTGAAGTCTGGACTTTGTATGAGAGCGCTCCCACCCAAGCTATACAAGACAGTTATGGCAGTCTCAGCCAGTTCCCAACCACATCACAAAAAAACCCCATAATGCAAGTGGTATTAATTAGCTATTTTGGTCTCAAGAACAATGTACTATTGATTGGTAATTGTTCTATTGACCCACTTCGTTTCTGCTGTTTTTATATTCTAGATTAATGGAAACCAGGATATCGCAAAATAAAATGGAATCTAAACTCTTTAAAAAAAAAAAAAATCATACAAAAAGGCAGGGTCTTTGTCCAGGCAAATCAAACTCAATTTTGAGCAAGAAGCATCAAAGTTTTAAAATACAAAAGTTACATTGTTAGGACAAATCTGGAGGAGATACAAGACAGTCTTAAAACAAGCAAGCAATCAGATTCTACTTCATATTCCTCAGACAAAAAGAGGACATTTCTGGGATACAAAAGTAGTTAGGAAAACAAAACAAGATATTTACATGACATTTAAGTGAAAAAAAAAATGCTGCTTTTTGTGGTTGCACTGAGAATAATCGTATTTTCAGTGAGCACTACAAATAGGTGCTAACAGAAAACGGGGAAAACCTATTCAGTGGAGAACCTCAGAGACCAAAACCAGCAGGGAAATGTAGAAGAAAAAGTTTAATTTTAAAAGCTATTTCAATTAACAGCTGAATAATTTATTCCATTAACTTGGCCTCTTTTTGCTTACAAAATAACCACATTTTCATTATAGTTTCCTTGCATTTACTCATTATTTGAGTTTCTTTTTATTGATGTTGTTTTTTAAAGAAATTCTGGTTGATCAGCATTTGAGGCAATTCACTGCCTACACTGCACTTTGCTTGACCAGATGAGCTGCACAGCATCATTTTTTTCATCCTTAAATGGGCGAAAGCATAAGCACTTCTCAGATGAGCAGCAGCACGTATACTGTAAAGTACACAGTAGCAGCAATGCCTAACTGGAACATTCAACCCAAGATAACAGCAAACGTTCTGTAATGAAAATTTTAAAAAATTAAAAAATAAAGAAGGAAAAGAAGAAAAAAATCAGCCTCCAAGACGAGCTAGACCATAGAAAGGCCCTGTAAAAATAGCATGAGGACAAACTCATTCTAAGTGAGCCTCTTCACACACTCTTCTTGTGCTGACATAATGTGAAATTTCAGAATTAGTCAGCATTGGTTCCCGCTCCTAGTTTCAGTCTGCAGAGCACTTTACCTGAGTTGACCACAGGTTCAGCTGCTTGAGTGAAGGCAGTTTAATGAGGTGCTCAGCACAAGCACTTGTCACATTGGTGAAGGCCAGGCTGAGGTTTTCCAAATTTCCAAAAGATCCCGAGCTTAGCAAGCGGGCCAGGTCTGCATCCTGAAAGCAAACAACAGATTGATAATCAAGATTATTGACTCCTCGGCCTGCAATCATCTGCAGTGGTGTCACTGATACTGTTAACCAGCAAGAGTTGCACAATTACACCACTTGTTTACAGTAATAGAGAACCACACAGAGAAGTTTCTGTTTGTTTGGCAAGCAGCTGGGCTCTTGTGGCAGTGTTGCTTCACACACCCTGGGAAAAATGTATCCAGACATTAGGACAAAATTCTTCTTTGCTTGTGTACCCTTATGAGGCATGAGGGTTTCAGTGTCAGAACAAATGTCAAAGATGGCTTTTTAACTTAATGAAGATTCCACTGCAAGTTTTAAATCCCAGCTGTGTTCAGGACTGTTACCTGGCCTCAGTGAAGTGAGTCTGGGTTTTACACCAGGCTTAACTGCAACAGTGATGGGTCTCTTTCACACTTCCATGTCTAAGACCAGAACTGGACACTGTGAAGTCTGCTTTTTTTAATGCAAAATTCTGTCCCCAAATCTACCATTAGATCCTACTGTAAATTCCAAATCTGCACACTAGTATAAATCTGACAGTCTGATGCTTGTACCGGCGTTGGAAGCTGCTGCACAGACCCAGGAGCAGAAATGTGCCCTTACTTGTGTAAACTCCAGTTGTGTTGACAGAGCAAATGGAACAGCTCCCCACTCGACTGACCAAAACCGTTGTGCCACATGGCAAACATAAATCAAGTGTTTCAATGTGCAAAGACAAAGCTTGTTTTTCTATTGACATGATTGACTTACTGTGGACTTGGATGGCAGTGTTAACCTTGTGGGACCACCTTTTCTTTGCTGTAAGAGAGAAGATATTTTCGTCAAACAAGTTGCCATTCTACATTTTAGACCAACTGAAGTATAGCAAGCTCTTCACTAGAGCAAACTCTGCTCCAATTTCAGAGCTCCCTGCCAGCCCTTCCACCTCTTCCCTGCTTTTTCTGCACTGACAGATTTTTTTCTGAGTGTGTTAGATGCAGGCCTTTTGCTACCCAGGGGACATCCATCCCCTGACCGCAGCTAGTGTTCTTCGTGCCATGGGTCAGCATTTGGTCTGATTCAGCTTACCATTATTTGGTTACTTTCACTTTAAAGGAAACAGCCTTAAAATGCTGGACTAAGATAGCAGAGGGGGTGAGACTGCGCAGCTGATAAAACCGTTTGTTTGACTTTTTAAAAAAGCATATACTTTTCAGGCTGAGAGCACGGGTTAAGGAAGACAAATATAAATGTGACAGTGGAAAGAGGAAGACTGTGGGCATGTTTGCATAGGTGAAAAAGTGCTAATGAGAGCAGATCTATCTTCAATCTGTAGATTCTGTCCCTAAAATCAGGAAAAAATCTTTTTCTCATAGGCCCTAGCTGTGAGAACTAGACCTAAAGACCATCTCAGTGAAATGTTGTGCATGTCAAAGCATTAAGAAATGTTGGCCAGCATTAGAACCATTTGCTACTCGTATGTCAAAAGGTGGCAGAATTTGACAAGCTGATTTGTAAGATCTTAAGACAGCAGGATTTCACCTTTTTTCTTTCACACAGATTCTAAGCCGGTTATTGAATATCATTCATAAACATAGTATGGGATTAGACACATCAGTAAATATCATACAGTATATATATTCACAGTAAAATCTTCCAAATACTGCTCCCATCCTGTTGTTAACTAGGAATTTCACACCCTGCTTGTCTTTCTTTTGTACCTCCATTTCTGGAGAGTACAGACCACAATGTGCTATGGCAATACTGCATGCAGGGCGACATACCAGCTCTTTTAACTCCCTCTGCCTGTCACACAGCTGTTCATACATTCTCTTTCCCACGTCTGTGCTTTCCAGGGTAGAGATGATCTGGAGCTGGGTGTCGTTATTGTCGATGATGTTGTATTCCAGCATCAAACACAAAATCTAGAAGCAGAATGCAAGAGTAGTCACTGCAGCGCTTACATTCAGTTTCTTCCTAATACCCTAATTACACTGGGCACGCTAGTTTAGATTACTGGGTAAGTTTTTAAAGCATGCATTACGGAGGCTAAATTAGAGGATCTTAGCAACATTTACTGACCTTCCAACACAAGAAACCCATTTCTTATTTGTAACGAATGAATTCTAATCTCTGAAAGTCAGCCCATCTATCCTGTCTTCCATTAGGGCTCATTCCTTCTGACTGAGAGGTGCAATTACTTTGCATCAGTCCTGGAAGATGGCTTCATGCCACAGTCCTCTTCAGAACAGGTACGATTGATCCAGTATTTCCCAGGTACAGCGGTTAGGCTGCATATTGCCAGACTTGGGACATTACATGAGCAGTAGAGCCAAGCAGTTCCCTAAGTGCTGGATTTTCTGTCCCTAACTGCTTGATTTCTGCGCAAGCAGAATGCATGTGAAGTGTATCCAGCCTATGAGGCAGGATGAGGAAAGGCCAGAGAGGCTCCGAGAAAAGATGATGCTAGGAGCTTGCTGCTGTGGCCAGGACACCCTCCATCTCGTGGGGAACGCGCCTGACTCACCCCTGGGCAAGGGGCTAGCCAGGAGCAAGTTAAACACCGGGGGATGATTCCAGTGAGTCACATGGGCTTAGGACACAAGCTGCTCCTTCCACGCTGCCTTTTCCTTTTCAGCTACATATCATGCCATTGCAATTAAAATGCAAATTTTTTATTCCCTCCATAATCTTAATTATGCTTAATGAAAAAAATCAAGTGACATATTCAAATTCATGCAGCACACTCCTTTATTTACTGGATTAAATTAGCACGCACAGACCTAAGTCAATGAAAAACTGTAACTCATTCAACCTATTTAACCACCTTCTATTTCCCTGTAAAACATATGACGACATTTATCAAGAAACTTCTCTAAGGAAACCCAGAAAAATATGTATAAACTATTAGTGTAAGGAAAATAACCAATCATAAGCACACAAAAAGCGTGTATTAATGCAAGTAAATAAGGTTTTGTAAATGCACTCCTTGTGCACTGCTCATTTGGCAGGTGGCAAGATGAGCGTCCGGCATTCAGTCATGGAAAAGCCTTGTGGTTCTGAATCCTGACCCCTTGCCACAGCCTATACCATCATGGCCATTTATTTCCCATCTTAGCCTCTCCAACTGAACTATAGCAAACAATCTCTCTCTCCAAAAATTCGTGCACCCACCTTTCATGGAATTCACACTTATATCTGCAGAACAACAATATTCCACTCTATTTATTCAAGAGAAACGTAACTGCCCACTGCTGGTGTTTGAACGACACAAACCTGAGCTCGTCTCCTCTAGTTCCATTAGATCTAATTCTGAGAAAGACAGTGCGAAATCGAATCTGAATAGTGCTTATAAAACTATATGATTATGTACATTTAGGGCTTACCTCTACCATCGTCTGGTTTCCCCTCAAAGCCAGTAGCATGCAAGGTCCTAATTTATTTTCAGCCAGTGAAAGCAGGAACTTCTTCGTTTTATAGCAGGATCCCATTAAAATATGAACCTATTTGAGAAACAGAGCTAAAATGAGGGGTGCAAGCCTAAGAAACACAAATACCTCCAGAAGGGACACTGTTACGCAATCAAACAAATCTAGGTATTTGCAACAAACCTGAAGAAAAGGAGGCCCTCATTACAATTACGGCTGCAGTCTCTCAACAGCTTTATTGCTGACTGGAAGTGACTTTTTGGAAAAGGTGATGCCTAGTGAGATCTGAGGGAGCGCGTAGTTTTCCTCCATAAAGGAGCTCTGCTGACAGCCCAGAGGCCTGATATAGACTCCCCAGGAAACATCAGAGCAGCTGTGCAATTGCCCCCATCCCTCGTAACATGATGAACCCAGCCCCAGAGGAACCACGGGAGATTTTACTTTTGCATCTGTTCGTGGTTCAGTTTCTCTGGAAATGCCAGCTGGTGAGCAAGGGTTGTGTGGGCTGGATGGCTAGGTAAAAGACAGTGGTGCTGGCAATTTGCCGGCTGAACACTCGCCTTGGTTAAGGGGTGGTGACAGATAAAATCACCTGTTCATAATAAGCAGACAAGAGCTGACTGGGAAAGGAAAGAGACTTAAGAAAATCCAGCAATCCTGAGCCCTAAGTCAGGGATGACTTCATGTGCTTTCAAGCTCTTGGGCCATTATCTTGCTTTCCCTTTTGCTCAGTTTTCCCTGAAAGGAAAGAAATGCTGAGAACACCGCCTGAGTAAGACTCCTTTGAGCCCACTAGCTGACAAAAGTGTCCTGCAGACTCTCTCCTAGCTCCAGAAAGCATCAGATGATATCACATCGTAACACCTATGGCAGAAATGCAAAGCCACTTGTAAAAATCAAATGTAAGAGTCTTTTCTCAAAGAAGAGGTTGGCAATATTCTTTCCCATTTAAGAGCCCTAGAGATTAAGCTGTAGAAAATTTCAGGTTCCTAGCTGAAAGTCTTATTTTATGGCCCACATGGCTGATTCACCAGCTTGCTGGCAGAACACTATGTGAGAATTTGTAGTTTCCAATGACCTGGGCAGTAAGAGCTCCATTATGTAGACTCAACACCAGTATCACTCTACAATAAGCTTGTAAATATGTTCTGTGGTCCCCATGGTTCATGGTATTGCCATGGTATGTTCAATACTGCTGAAAATATCACAAGCATGCCATGATGGGGTCAATCCTATGTGGATCATGTGCTACCATGCAATTCTTCTTCCTCATGGCTTCATTACCAGCAAGGCCTTTAGAAAAAAAGACAAAATCTTTTTTCATATGTATCCATCAGCTCGGGTGGCCTTTAAAACAGTAAACTTCAAGCCAAAAAGCTTAATGAAAACTACATGAAATTAAATCCTTTTTCAGAGGTTTTCTTGAGCGACGGAAAATACTGGTGTTAACACTAATGTAAGGTCCATCTCAGAACAGGATGTTTTTCAAACTTTATGGTTAGTCGTTAGCAGCTCTTTAAGTATTTATCAACATCCTTGCAAAGGGCACAGAGTACTGCATATTAATGTGTGTTAGCATTGTGCTTTCTCATGCACGCCATCTCCTGATGCTCATAAATATCTTGGACCACAAAAGCTCTCAGGAGAAATCACATAGTTCTGAAGGAGTTTTCAAACATAAAAAGACATCGAATCAATGAAGAGGAATTAAACCTTTCGGGAACAGTCTTTGTTCGTTATGTGTTTCAAAGGTATCTGATCCATCTGAATTTAAGTTAAGAATATAGACAGACATGCATGTTCTTTATGTCCCAGAATGTCCAGCGTGTGGGAGATGCACAAAGCGCAGACCCCCCTGAAAGCCACTTCATATATGTATACCCAACAGCCAACTCCAACAAATGCTTTTCCCCTTACCAGGGAAAGGAAGTGATAACATTTCCATTTTACTTGCAATATGGAGAATTAAGATGCAGTAAGACCTACATGACTTGACCCAGGTTGCACAGGAAGTGCCAGCACCAGTGATTAAAACCTGTTACTTTCCGTCTAGTCCTTCTAAGAGTTACAGAAGAAATAAGTGGGGGAAATGGAATGCTGGTTTCGAATTTTACAGCCCCACAACAATGTAACTGGGGAGAGAAACTGCTAACACATTTTTATATTTATCTATCCAACCTTTGAGTAATTCAATGTTACTGTTGCTTTTAAATTCCAGGGTAGCCCATAAATGAAAATTACAGGTGTGGATCTGCAGAACAGTCTGTCTCCCCTGTCTTCCACTATTCCATATTCTCTGAGGTTTTTTTTATACAGACACACAAATACACATATTTATAAATACAAAAATACACACATACATATACACACATATATGCACATATGGTTTTGTGCATTACACTACCAGTGAAAAAACATGCCAAAGTTCCAAAGTTCCAAAAGAGAAAGCTAACATTTTAACCAAATTATGCAAAGAAGTTCAATGGATTTGGTGATAGAAAGATTTAGACTTCCCGGTGAACACTTGTGGTTTACAGAACTATGATTTTGACAACTTCTTGACAAAAGCAAGTAAATCGAGTTACTGCCAACTACGCATTAGCTACTTACTGCAAAGAAGTTACTAAACTCACATTATTGCAGACACGTACCATACTGGCAAACAGCTCTCCATCATCATCACATGCCACTCCTCCAGGGCTGTAGAGCTGGAACCAGCCGTCTTTGCCAGCGCGCACACTCAGCAAACATGAGTGGACCTGCCAAAAAGTGAAGACATTGGGAAGGTTACAGTTCCTGCCAATAATCACCAGCATCTCCCACACCGGGCCAAAAGAAGTAACTGCAAAACAAGGGACTGCTGGAAATGTCATGGTTAATAATCCAGTCTACAGAGCTGCAGGCAAGTCTCCACTCACAGAATCCATTTTTTCAGTATAAACAAGGAGGTAAGCTGTATCATTGCTAATTGCATGGCCCTTTACACAAATCAAACACAAAATGGCTCTAATCTAAACCAGCTTCTTTCACTTGGAAAAAAAAAACCCCACCAAAACCAAAAAAACCCTCAAATTTCTAAGCTTCTGCCATTTCCCCCCATCCTCCCAGTATATATGTCTATACTTCTGATGTGATCTGCATACCAAATGCAGTGGCGATGCCTTGCTAATTCCAATCATTAAAAATTCTTACTATTCCTGCTATAATAAAATTTGACCAGAGTGAGGGTGAAGTAAGTCCACAAGGAAAATTCAACAGGGATACATACAGCAGAAGTTGTACAGAACTGGCACCAGTGAGCAGCCATTAGTCTAAATTTGGCCCACTGTAGAGATTACTGTATCTAGTCTCACAGTTTAACAGAGGAGTAATAATTAAATTTTTTTTTTCTTTTTTTTCCTTTTGCCTTTTTTCCCTTGGAGAGACAGATGTTCAATTTAAATTTTCGAGATGTAGGGGGGGACGTAAAGTCCATGCTCTTTCCTTTGGGCATGTAACACTAGTGACAGTTGAAATCCTGGTGCCATTCTAAAACAAGAAGGTCTCTCTTATCTGACAAGGATGACTACTGCTCACAAAGGCTAAAACTATGAAAACCAGGAGTTCTGGCCAATGATGATGACAACACAGTCTCCTCACTCACAGTTTGGGGGAGCTTTCTTCCCTTTATGCCAACACCAAAAATTAATGCGGATGAGAGGTTCCCTCTGACTCAGCCAAAGCTGATGATCTTGAACAAGCTACATGTGCAGCTATGAAGCAGTCAGCCACCAGGAAGCTACAGCTACGCCCTCGTTCCAGTAACACACCTCCCACCTCCTTTCTCCTGCTAATTTGTAAGCTGTATGGATCCATGGATTTTTTCTTCTCCTTTTTTGTATGGAAGATGAAAAGCTCTGAGATATTCAGAGTGTGAAAATTTTGCTGGTTGCACTTTACTGCGGAGCAAGGACATCAACTGATGCCAGACAAGGAGATCAAAATACATATTTATACATAAGGCAAGAAACCATTCATACTAAGACGCTGTGCACCCTAAGTGGCTATTAGTCCCTAAAAGACATAAGCACAGCAAAACCACACCATGTTTTGAAACAAACTACTTAAGGAGACATCTTCTGAACAAGTACACTTGGAATCCCTCCAATTAATACTCGTGTAAACTGGCAATAAACTCACTTCTTGCCTTGGGTCTTCTGCAAATCTCTGAATCACGTATTTCAGCTCCCTGGAAAAAAAAAGTTAAAAGGACAAGAATAAGCAGTTGCTGGTTGCAGTATTCACAGAAGTGTCACATTTCTCTTGGATTACACTTTAAATGATATATATTCATGCACTTTAGAGAGAAACAAGTTGAACTGCTTCCACAGGAAGGAAATACGAGGTCTTAGAAGTGATTACCAAGGAAAGTGTCGATTCACAATAGCCTAGAAAAGCTTTCAGAGACATGCAGTGACAAACTTGTTTGTAAATTCTATCCGCATTCTTTGTAAATTACAAAGAAAACTACATCTTTTTATTGCTAACAGAACATGCTTACAGCCCCTGACAGATGATAAACATTAGAGACACAATATTAAATAATGCATTATTGCTACTATTGACTAGTAGGAGTACTTTAGGTAATTACCCCCTTCAATAAAACATACAAGCCCCACAAACTTACTTTGTGAATTTCTCATGTGCAAGAGCCCTGAAATTCAAAACATAAAACAGAAAAGTATGAGGATTTGGGAGAAGGGGGGAAGGAAAAACAAAACAAAACAAAAAACCCCAACCAATCACTCTTCAGTTCTTTCCAGATAATAGAAGTATCTGTTAAGCAACTGCAGCATACAAGACAAAAAGAATAATCTTTCCAAAAAAGATCAGGTAAAGTCTCCTTTAATAACCTACGGGGCAGAAAATGAAGGGCAAAAAAAAAAAAAAATCACTTGGAACAAATCTTACAGCTTTTCCAGAGTCCTGTCTTAGACAAGGCTCTGACTAACATCAGTGGGAGCTTTGGGTCAGAAGAAAGTAAGTAATAGACTTACAATACAGCTATATAATTACAAACAGAATTTTGGCTACCTCCAAGAGCCAGCTGAATTCTTTAATTGCAATGCAATTAAGGTATGGTCACAACTAATTAACATCAGTAAAGCAATTAATGGTCATTCTGTGAAAAGCCTCGCGTCATGGTAAGGTTGACACCTCCCCCAGAACTCATGTTTGACTTAGGTAAATGATGTCTCTGTTGCTTATCTCCAAGCTCTCGCTGTAGCCCAGGTAACCTGGCACGGAGGATTAGACCTCTCTGATTCAAGACATCAGGTCATTAGGGGATGTGATAAGCTAGCAAATTGTACAATTATAGGTTGTAATGTTTGTCCGTGGAGGTCTGCATTTTATAAACACTACTGTTCATTAATAGGTTTCCGAGGGAGCTTGGCTGATCTGTAGGGTAGCTTCTTCATTTAATGCAAAATACAAATGATATGAGTCTCTATGATGCCGGTAAAGCATCCTCCTCCATTAAATCTCCCACTTCGCTCTCCTCCTCACCAGCTTTCCTTCCTTTCCTGTCTGCCTGTCTCTAGTTAACCATTTTTCTCTTCAGGATCATCTTAGAGAAATGGAAAAGGAAGATGAAGATGGGGAAGTCTTCACATCCCTCTGCTTCAGCAAAATCAACTCTAGATTCTAAACCAATACTAGAGGCATAAAGCTCCTATCACCATCAGTTTTTACTTGACATTATATTTTGCCATAAAACAACAGTAACAAGAATAACCCAGTAAACACTACGATAGTGCAAACTTACTCCTTGGGAAATGGGATAGGTTGAAGCAGGCTGGCCAGGGCTGGTCTCCAGTCATCATAGTCTGACCTGAAAAACAAACATTTTGTGAACAGGTTAGCAAGTATTAAATATGGTTTGTCAACAGTCAGTTCAAGGAGTTAAAAGCTTTTTACTTGCAGGTACCAACAACTCTTCTGTTTTATGGAGACACTCTAAGGATCTACAGTGACATTTCCCTTCCCATTTTCAGCACATTTCTCCACTGAGGCACAATAAATCTGGTATTTACAATGACCTCCAGAGAGGCCTTCTTTATGTCAACTTAAAGACATTTGCTGTTTATGAAACCTGTTGACATTTAATCACTAAGTAATACTTTCATCTAAGTTGGTACAGCAATTACCAGGCCATTGCTATTTAAAGCTCTGCTCTGCATTTAATTGGATTTTTTTTTTTGCTGTTAAGAAACAAGCCCGTTTGTAAAAATAAAGACACACCCCCGCCCCAATCCATTTTTTACCTTGGCACAAAGCAATGGGTCAATGTAAACAGTACAAAGTCTTTAGCTTAAGAGGCAAGAGACTAGAGATGGAAGCACCGTCAAAATTATTAAGAGGACAAATGAGGATAACCACAGCAGAGAGCTCAGGCCAGTGGACCCAATAAGAAGTGTCTCCTCTCTGTTGTGTTAGTACCACAGCTGCCAGCTGATGCATTTTGTTTTCATCTGTCATCTGTTTTCAACTGTCCTTCTACAAGGAGACATCCATAAGGGAATGCTCATGTGAACCAGTGCAACGAGAACATTTTGCTTTACAGCGTGCACTGGTCAGGGCAAACTCATCTGGCAGCAGATCATCTCGGTCTACCTCCAAAATGCCAGCTGCTCGAGCACATGTGGTAAAGCAGGTACATCTTCTCCTGTAGGAATGGCACGTTGCACGCTGCCACCCCTTTCCTTCAAAGGATCTCCAACATTCAGTGGTTAGTTAGCACTAATTAACTGCCACCGTACCAATGCACTGCACAAAGGGTACAATCATTGTAAGATGCATAAAGTGAAGAACACAGAAGACAAAATAATTTGGCAAGTCAGCACCAAAACAGGGCACAGAACCCACTAGCCGCAGCCCAGATCCCAGCACTGCCTGCTAGGCCACTCTCGCTCCAGCGAGTACACACAGAAGTAAATGTGGTAAATCTCATATGGCATGAAACACCTCGGGATGTCTGTAGAAGACAAATGTAGAAGAGCCTACTGTCTCCTCTTACTGCTGTTACCCTTCAGATTTCAGTTTTAAAAGCCAGAGTGTTGGCTGCAGCTTACTGCAAACTTGGCACGAAAGTATGGTATGTCTTTAGGAAGGAACGAAGTGTAATGTTCTCAGATGGACAGTATCTACTGATAGCATTAGAAACAGACAACATATGCCCAGGAAGTGTTCCAAAATAATGCATTTTTTGCAAAGAGAAGGTTCTAGCCCAGCAAAATTGAACATGGATGCATTTCCAAAAGTCTCATCCATTTTTTGAACCACATAAAGCAGATGCACATGATATTGGACAGTCCACAAAGGCATGTTCATGGACACAAAGAACACTTACGTGCATGAGCTGGGTAGTCTTAAGAAGCAACATGCAAAGAAATTTTAGTTGAAGGGATTATCATAATGTAAAAAGGAACCAGGGAGGCAGTTATCACTTGTCCAAGAGTAGTATGAGTTCAGGTTACAAAAATACATAGTATCTCACGCAAGCAACCAATCCACAAGAACAACTATGATCTGGTAGTAGCTTAACACATTAAAATAACAGATGAATGCTGTACAAAGGCACTGTGGGATGGGTTAGTAGCTCTTCCACACTGCTGTGCAAAAGTCCCAGGTTCAGTACAGATAATTTTCTTTCCCACGCCAGATGCAACCTAGCACAAAACCAGTAATTGCCTGTAATTTCGGTAGGCAACCTCAGCAAGTAGTCCTGCCCTTTTCATGGGTGCATTACTAGCGAATCCTAGCACTTCCTTAAATCCCTCTACCAACAGGCCAAGAACCATAACACTGTGTTGAGTTCAGGGAGATGTCTCCTGCCCCATCTGCAGCTGTTAAACAACCAGAAAAGCACTTAGGTACAAGGCTGGGCCTTAAAGGCAGGCGGCTCACAACTGAAGTGGCACCAGCCAGGCAAAAATCTCAGTGCTGGTTCTCTTCAAAACACTAAATAAATAACATCTGAGAGTCTTGGCAATGTCCTCTAATAAATACAACTTGTTTATTTTCCTCTTGTTATCTTTAACATTTGAGCACGAAGCATAGCACATGTGAAGCTACAGTAATCCAAAAAAGAAACCTCATTCCCATGCCAGCTGCACTAGAAGCCACTAAGCCTAACTTTCTCCTCCATGAAAAATTGTGTTCTCTGGTCTCAATTAGGAGCAACTGTGAGATAAGCGGTGTTAGACTAACCTAAAGCAAGTGTGAGTCCATTGCAGATAGAGGACCTTGTGATCACCCATTCACAAGGTTCTTTTCAAAGATAAATAAAACCTTTACCTGCTTAGACACTAAAGAAATAAGGAAGATGTCCGACTTCGTTTAGTGCCTCAGAACAGCAAGACATGAAGCAAGACTTCATTATAAGGCGTTGTTTTTCCACTCTGTCTGTGTAAAGTGAATATCATGAAATGCCTGAGGATGGGGCTTGTCATATAAACTGAAATAACTCAAGTAAATCTCTAACATAGCACCTTTAAGATGACCTGCATTCAGATTCATCTGAAAGTCTCTTGTTTACCTACCAGGTCTCTGTAAGAGACAGATGATGCAATATATCTATAGCCACAGCCATGAGAAGTGCCAGAGGTCTCTGATCCACACAGCCTGGGTTTCCCTACGTTTGTTAGGTGTGAGAACACAGTCCAGACCACAAGAAGCAGTCTGACTTCGAGCTGGCAGCATACTTCCACTCAAACATCCATCTCTGTACGGAAGATGTTGTGTGCTCCTCCTGCTGCCATTCACACCCCCAGAAGCAGCCAGTCCTGCAGTGCTGTCCTCTTGGGATCACTGCTGTGCCCAAGCCTCAACTCACCTTCCACATCACAGCCCCACTTCTCGCAAGTGACCTCTGGGTGCAGCCTGAACGCTGGCCCTGGAGAGCTCATGCATGGACCTCATGCTGCCGCTCGGGTCCTCAAAGAACTGACAAGTCTAATGAGCAGTCTTTTTTCTTTTTTTAAACATACAAGTCCTTTGGAAATTCTTAGTAAACCAGGAGCTGATTTTACTCTAAAAATTACACATTTTTATTGTAGATACAAACAACTTTAAGAGCAGATTTGCAGATTTTTGAGCAGAAGAGACACGAAAGTCAAAAGGCTGAGCTAGGAAATTCAAAGGTGTTAAAGGTGTTTCACATCACATGAGATACAGCACCTACAAATCTTTCCTAACAGAAGCTTAAAAGCTGAAACGCACTTGGAGGCTTAGTTTCCGTGACATCCCAGGTTAAGTGTTACACCACTAAAATTCCTCCTTGAGCAATCTGGAGAGCTGAGATTAGCAATAATGTGAACCAATCAATTTTTCATGGCTCATCTTCAAAGGAAATTGCAAGAAGAAAAAAGCTGCGTTGTAATAGACTAAGACGGGGTGAAACACTGCAGAACACTGCAGACAGAATTGGACAGTATCACTCTCCGACTTTTCTTGAAGCTGGGAGTTACATATGGCATCCATTTGCAGAGCAGGTCTGTGAGAGGGCAGTGAAAATAAACCACAGCCTCTTTTCCTAGGAGGAAAAGAAAGAAAGAAAGAAAACCATCTCCTATGACATACATAGAATTCAGTCACATGAGTGAGACCCAAACATAAAATCTACACAGCCTGGAATCCCTTCAATCTGAGCTAGGAAACATGAAACAAACATAGCAGAGGAATAAAACTAAACTACTTATTAAAGCCTACGGTGTTTCTCCTCCTCCCACCTATTCCCTTTTCAAAAACATTTTCCTTCTGTCTGTGCTCATCATATCTGCACTCTTCTTTCATTTCAGACAGTTGCTTTTTCTTTTTTTTTTTTCTGTCCATTCAAAGCCCTACCACAAGACAGAAGTGTTTGAAGCAGGGAAAGAAAGAGAGAGAGATTAGCTCTGGCTGCAGTTAACAACCACCGCAATGAGCCAGACAAAGAGGCCATGCCAGGAGGAGGAGGGAGCACAGAGATACCGGGAGAACTCAGGGGAGCGCCTGTGACAAACTCCCTTTGGAGCTCTTCAAAGGATGCTGGGCTGAACACTCACCACACAGCCTAAATCCCAGGATTGGCCTTATAAAAACAGAGGAGAAGAAAGACTCCCTGATCACTGGCTCTGATTTTTGCCTGATTTGCGATTTTAGGTGAGTAGCACAGCAGTCATCCTGCAGCCCGATCTATGGGTACTTGGGAAGTGGGTGCTAGGCTGGAGGTCAGGGTGCCAAGCGAATGAAGGCTGTCAGCGCAGTCACCTGCTACTGCACACAGCTTTACTTACCCAGAAACCTTTTTTAGGGGACTGGCCAGAACATTGGCCAACCGTAATAATTAAATAATCCCCAACTGCAGTGACTTTGCCTTTGGGCCATCGTCGTTATTGGCCTGCCAACATAATACATTTTCCTTCCCCAGGATCACCTTTCACCAAAATGAAAACCTGCCCATATGTCATGTGCGACACAAACAATCCAAAACATATTAGCAGCCCAGGGCAACCCTGATAAACATGACATAAGAGAATCCACTTGGGATATTCAGAGCATGCCACTGACCTATAGGGGAATGCAGAGAAGGCAGGGGAAGCTCCAGTGTGCGTTTGCGTTTGGAAAGCTGTTGGTCTTGTCACTGAGAGACTGCAAGCCCCGAGTCCTCTGTTTTTAGAGGATAATAAAGAGACAAGGAGCAACTACTTGGAAGTAACTTGTTTCTCCAGACTGAGCAGCCTGACAAGATCAAAAATCTTTTAGGTAACTCCTCTGTTATCAGCTAATTATAAGATGACCAAGCCCCCTAGACGTGTACCTTATTCCTTCTTTCCTTGGCTCTAGGTCCAACTCCCCTAAATTGTATGACACAAGATTTAGCTCAGAGCTCCAGGGCAGGCTCAGGAAAAGTCCCATCAGACCTCCTGTTACATAAGGCACAAACCTGCTATCTGCAAAACAGTGAGGTGTCTTTCCATGTTCAGCCTTCTTTTGAGCTGGGCTTGTTTGTTTTTTCAAAAGAAGAAAATTTAGCACCATTGAAAGGCCCTAGAAAGGTCCTGCCCCTAGAAAGGCTGCTGAGAACAGAAAAAGGCCTCCGCTGCTCACAGCTGGCATGGTAGCATCCGGAAACAGCAATGCAAGTTTGCCCAAAGGAGCCGACTCTACCCTGGTCACACAGGCTCCAGAGAGGGGTACCAGTGTTTGGGCATCTGGAATGAGTCTTGCCGCTACAGACATCCACGGAAACAAAAAATAACACAGACAAAGGGTGACAGCTTACGATACAACATCATCACAGCCACAGCCTCCCTAAGAGGTGTGTCTGTTCTCGCAGCCAGTTTAGTTTGCTCATTGTTGTTCCGGATTTCACTACAGGCGCAGTTTAAGTGTTGCCAGAGGAATCAGTGAGGTCCTTCAGATGACACACAGACTCTGAAGTTACCCAGTCCAAGGAAGAGGACACATGGCCCCTTTTACTGCAAATTTCTCTAGCTGCTGTTGCACTGTTCAAGCGCAAGTTTGGCTGTACAAGAAATTCTCTAATGCATGGAAGCATTAACATGCAAGTAGGAGCTGGACAATGCTCAGCAGCTCTCACAGTCTCTAATTTAATATGATGAACAGAAAGATTTCAATTATTTGGAGCATTTTCTACGCACCACTTTAAGACTTGTAGCATTCAGGAGGCACTGACTGGCATCAGTAACACTGTCAGAGTCCAAAATGCATTAGAGAACACTGACACAGAAGCTTGATCCACTTTTGAGTGCAGGACAAAAATACCATGTTCCACTAGAGACTGTGTCTGCTTTAAAATCTGCCCAGACTTTGGGTCATCTGCCAACACCTTTAAAACCATGATTTTCTGTTTTCCTTTAGTATGCAACAGTTGTGTTCTGTTTCTCAACTACATCAGAAAAGGGGTCAAAGACGTTCTTGGTGCTATGATAACAGCCACACAGATGAACTTTATAATTTGCACATTTAGCTTTCTGTGCAAAAAGCGAGGTATTACAGTGATTACTAAATAATTGCTGTTACATTTTTATCAATATGGGTTTTCTGCGCAAAAAAGTAAGTATTGTGTAGGAGTTAGGTGAACAATAGAACGTCCTCTGCTGAAGGTACTGTTAAGAATTCTTACTTGCTAGGCTTTCAATAATTAAAATCTGCCTAAATAAATTACTCCCTGCTGCCCTAAGTTAATTATGTAAAAAAGGTATCATTGTTGGTGACTCTCTTGTTTTGATGATGATATTGAGTCAGACACCTAAAAGAACAATTAAATTCAATGCTAAGTAACTTATTTATGTTTGGCTTACCACTGTTACTAATAGAACATTATTTTAGTGACTGCCCACTGAGAGCTCAGCTCCTGGATAGTAGTTTTTTTATAATTAATGTTTTCTTCTTACTGGCATGTTCTTTCTTCCTCTATCTTCATATTCTTGGTTTTTCAAAGGACAGTAATAATATTTAGTTCATCAGAAAGCCTTTGTTGATGAAGAGTTTGAGCATGCAAGGAATCAGCATCACAACTGCATTATCTTTCATTTTTGTTAATAACTACTAGCCCTTCTACAATGCTTGTCCATCACTGGTTTCAGAGTTTACAAAACAACATTCAAAATCTTTACCTATATTTTATGGATAAGCAAACTGAGGCACAAAATGAAGGGACTTATCTAAGACCTCCTAGTAAGCCGTGGCAGAATCAGGAACAGAACTCATTCCTGCGTTAATGCTTTCAGATCTGAAAAAAATCAAGGGATGAACAGAAGCGGGAGGGAACCCAAATCAGTGGAGCTACAATATACACCAGCCATAGCTCTGCCTTAGAAACTGTCCTATATTCTCATAGGTTGTGATTTCTCAAGCAGGGTGTGGACTCTGGCAAGGCAATCTGAGGAGATCTGCACCAATTTTGTAGTATCGCTGGCCCTTCACTATAAACCTCCTGTGGGTTTCACCCTTCAGAATTACCATTGTACAAGCTGGAAAAGGGCACAAAGCTGTTCCGCACCTACAACCTGTGCAGTAACGATAACAGATTCCCATTTTCACTGTTGTTATTGAAGAGCTTGATTTTTAAGGAGATGGCAAACACATCCAAAAAATGTTACTTTAAGGTATGGAGTGAAATAAGAGTTCTTTGTGTAGGAAATTATAAGGGCAGTGAGACCTGGCATATCAAATGTTTAAAATGTGCAGAGACTGTGAGGAAGAACACGCCCGTTTGTGAATTTGTTCATAAGTGTGTCAGCTGCATGATAAAACCAAACCCATCAATGCTTAGTAAGCCAGCATCGAAGCCAGCAGCAGGACTGAGAGAGTCGATAGTGTTTATGGAAAACATCTGGAGTCAAGGGGACAGGAATAAAGACATGATGTGTTTAATGTAGCACCTGGGTGCGTGAAGACTCAGAAGCCACCAGATGAAGCAAAGTCAGATGCTATGCTTTTTTAATGCATATTTTTTTCTAGGCAGAAGAGGCTACGCCAGGGCAGAGGAGAATAAAATTAGCCTTCAGCAACTTCCTGCTCAAGGATCTAATGTGAACAGTATCTTGGATTCACCTGTCCTGTCTCTAGTTCTGAGTGCATGCTTATGTATGTATTTGCAAGCCAGCTCCACAGTGAGTGAAAGAATTATGTTGAAAACCGGTACTATGTAATTAGAAAAAAAAGAAAATGTGGGACAAAACTTCCACAAAATCCTCCATCACAGCAGCTGGATTTCATTTAATTCCTCGAATGCATACAACCCGATTTGCATTTGACTTCAGTGTAGCCACATGCTCATGGTTTACAGCAGAGTCCAAATCTCACCCACCGTGTATTGGATTCTAAAAAACTCAACTATTACTTCATTAAGCCTCACATTGTTTAAAAACAATTAATGTAGAAATATAACAGTTGCCCAAAGACATACTGCAACTCAGTAGCAGAGCTGGCTGTCAAAGTCAACAAAGTTGTTTTGGGTCATTTTCCTGTGCTTCTATTGTAAGCTTCCATTCTGCAGCCCACCTTTTGTGTTACTACTTTTCATTTATTTATCCAGGAGAAAAACAAACTTTTCCCATAAAACTTTTTATTTTATATTCCCCTTGAAGATATTCAGAGGATTTGCCCCCCAGGAAACCATGGAGCCATCATTTTGTAGAGGCTATTTGAGCATTAGTTCACTAATACAGGTCCGCTGTACCAAAGCAACTGGTAGACAAATAGAGGCTCCACTCTAATACAAGTAAATCTGAACAAGTCATAAAACGTCTACAAACATGTGAACATGGGAGAACACCTAAAGTGAAAGACATTGACCTCATCTAATTTGTGCTGAAGCCAGGGGAGCAGCGCTGCCTAGCACTACACAAGCACTGAGCCTAGCACAGACCTGTCTTTTCTAGCTCTGTCTCACTCTTTGTCTAGCTTTTCTTCCTGTCTCAAGAGCCCTGGAGGAGACAAACCGTTTTTGGGTTTTTTTTTGGTGGGCAAGAACAAAATAGAAACCAATGGCAAGAACATCCCATCTTCTGTAATATGCCTGAGGCTTACTGTACAAATAAGCTTTCCATTTTCATCTTCCTAATGCTATTTTTAGACCATACTGGCAGTGCCAGATGTCTCTTTCAGAGCCTGGACTCTAGAGCTGGCGTTAGATTTATAACCATGTGCTTGCTGGCCACAGATGTTGAAGATGACAGGCCTGTGGGAAAAGCCCCCATTGTTAAGATGACATTGTTCAAAAAGCTGTTTAAAATAGTTACTCACAGCATCTTGAGTATTTCAACGTAACAGCCAAGGATCCTGTCTGCCTGGGCACTCAGCTCAATGCTTATGGTGCTGCAGGTAGGACTGACCATCAAGCAGTCAATCAGGTTGGGCTCGCTGTCATTGCCAACATTGGCTGTCATCTTCTGATTAGCTGTGTTGTTGCGCTCCACTTCCACATGGATCTCATTTGAAGTGACAATAGCTGGTTTGAGACGGGATTCAGTCAAGGTGGCCTCTTGAGAGACCAGGTCAGGACTTGTGTGAAGAAGGCGGAGGGGGAGATTAGGCTTTCGGTCACACTGCTGCTGGCAGCCATTCCGAATTTCCTTCAGGCTTGGCGAATTGTCTCGACTGAATTTTTAAAATAAACAAATAATTTCAATAGACAGACATAACAGCAGAGAGCAGGAGAGAGAGTGCAACACTGAGAAGCCAAAGATCTTTTGCAATTTCCCACTACCTTTCACCCGAGCCCACCAGATTGCTTTCTCCTGTGTAATCAGATTACTGAAATCAATTAAAAACATTAAAAGGCTCCAACAGGACTGCTCTGCAGCCCCTATCCTACAAAGATGCGAGCTTTTCATTACTCTAATTGACATGCCAGTTTAGTATAAAGGTGAACTTTCCCATCCAAGTTGTGCAAAGCTGTAACAGAATCCATGCCCAAGTATGTATCTGGCTACAGTACATGCCCAGACATTTGTCTGCAGCCCTCGTGTCTGGAATTTTTGTTGGACACTAAGCAGCCCCTGTCTGTGCTCTACCATGAGGAAAGTCAGATAGGCATAAACAAACAGGAAACATAGCAGAGGGGAACCTTCAGTGTCTACTGGAAACTGGCTCATGTGTCAAGAACTGCAGCACCTATTTTGCTGTCAGGAATCAAAATTTTCCACAATAATGGAGACAGCATTGTGAAACCAGCTCAGGTTCAAAGCTGTAGATACACAGGGATTTACACACAACCCCTCTTCAAGATCTCACCCTTCCCTTTGCGTTAGGTGTAACACACACTTCATGTGCCAGTAAGGGAGCAAAACGGACACTGCTCTGGGTAGTGCTTAGTTCCCAGAGACTCTTGTGGAGCACTCTCATCTTCTGCTGGCCTAAAAAGACTGGTTATGGCTGCAGTCAGCCTTAGAGGACTATCTCAACAGTGGCCAAGATCAGCACGCAGCTGGCTGTTGAGCTTCATCCTGGAAGTTACTTCAGCTTGCAGTACTTCTGTACTGGGAACTGCTGAGCTCCTTGCATCACCAGCACTGCCCTCACTTGCAAGAATGGGAGACAAAGGTGTGCAATAACAGATTGCCATGCTCACTGCCTCAAAACATGCCACAGTGAGTACAAGTGAATGAAGATTCAGCATCTTTCAGGTCTTCAAGCACATAAAGTGTAACAAATATACTCACATATCTACAAAAACATGCATGTGATTGATCAGAACTCCCACATGTAATGCTAACAATGAGCAGAGTGACAATGAAGACACGCTCTCACATACCCACACCCATGCTCACACCAATCTTGCTTACAGATGGAGTGGGTTTGGAAGTGAATAACATGGGGTCAGCTGGGAATTATACTGACCTGTTGATAAATTCCTCGTAACATGAATAAATGGCTGCTAAGCAGACAGCTACAAGATTTGGCAGGACCCGGGGATGAGGGCATTGTCCAGTTGGACCATGCATGCTGAAAAACAAAAACAACGATGACATCATTGTGAGGAAGATTTCTGTAGGCAAAAACAGTCAGACAAAATAGGGTGCCAGAGCTGGATAGACAGCCTTGGGGAATCTTCAGAAGGGCCATTACAGAGAGTTAAACCCCTACCCAATGGCCCTATTTATGAACAACGCTGCATCCTCAGTTTGTGATATCTCTACAGTCACCCCAAAATCTCACACATGACTGAGCATTATGTGGTCTAAAGTTAATGGGAATCTCTCTGTAGAGGCTTTGAGTCTAAATATATAAAAAGAATGTACACACAGCAAAGTCCATTTGCTTCCAGTGTGTAACTAGGCAGAAAACCCTAGCCATATTTGAGAATTAGGGTTTTTTTTAAAAAAAAAGAGACTTCAGCAACTTATGGACTCTTGAGACTCATGAACTCAGAGTCCTCATGGACTCTTCTAATTTATTTGCTGTTTGCCAGTACCAAAAAGCACCAGCTATTCTTAATAGCCAGTAACAAGATGAACAGGACTGGGAGAAGTAACACAGCAAAGCATGTGGACTGGAAATACGCCATAAATTAAATGTAACTAACCTATGAATAAACTTCTTCACCACCTCCATTCCAGCATTCAGCTCATTCAAAGCCAGAATATACTCCTGAGTAAACAGCCGCAGCCGAGGGCACTTCCCAAAATCCTGTCCAAAAAGGAGAGACTCAGTGAAGACGGTGAAACATGCCTGCAATGTACATTGAAACTGGGTTTTCAAAAGAAATCAACTCAAACACAACCAAATTCACTTTGTTACTATGCTGACGGCTTCAAGAGCACAGTATCACTGCGTACCACTGCATGCTGAAGTAATGTTCTTCCCACTAATAATGACATGTTTTTCAATCCGCCTCTTTCCCCCATACTCATCTTGAAAGAAAAGATGTGTTTAATGGGGGGGGGAATCATACCTGCACTTCATTTCTTTTGTACACTTCACTCCATACCTTTAGTTTGAAATGCAGGGGGGTTTTTTGCATTGTTGTTTCCACTCATAACTGCAGTTTTTTAGAAATGCAACTCAGAAATAATTTTTTACTTCCATATTTGACATCATACCTATTCTGGTTTTAAATAAAATCTTTTTGACATGCGATCAATAAGTGATCAAGTATAAAACCAGAGATCCGTTCTTTCTCCAGGGATTTTACTCCAGCTACAATGTGAATTTGATAGGTGAGCTCACCAGTCACTTTCTTTAAATCCTGCAGTCAGAAAGGCACCTGCTAACTGAAATCCTGCATCTCTTCACATCACCTGCTATTTTTAGATGTGAAAGGAGTAAAATCTGATGTCTGGTGAGTGTTATTCCACAGTACATTTCTTCACATTTACACAGGTGTAACCTTATTACACAGGTGTTACAGAACTACAAAATTTCTGAGTGGTGAACAAGGCCCACTGAGGACAAACAAGCTCTCCCAGTTATCCCTCAAGCAGCTGGCTATGGAAGAAGAGTAATCCTGAAAAAATAAATGGCAAAATTTAAATTTTTAAAGAAATTTTAAAGAAATGCCACAAGTGGTAACGAACTGGTGGTCCATAAAAGGGAAGATACACTCCCAAAGCACTGAAACCTTCTGCTACTTATTTTGGTTTCAGGCACTTCTATAGCACAACCTGTATTAACATCTCATAGGCTTTACAGCTAGAGAAAATTATGAAAAATTTGAATACAAGCCCAGGCAGAACAATGTCTCCTTCAACTCTAAGTGTCACTCTTTGCTAGTACTGAATGGCTACCTGGTAACTTCACCCAGCAAAGGGACTGTGGGCGATTCCACAGTTGGTATTACAATCAAAATCACTGAACTTCTAACAACTCCTTCAGGCAGGTGCAAATGCACTTGGTTCAAGGGCATGAGACTGTCTGTGCTTCATATATCATTTGGTGCCATTTAATTTCATGAATACTCCTTGCAGGATAGCTTTTGCAGTTGCAATTTATTTATGAAATTTTTCAACCCATGTAAGGTGTCCTAACATTAGAATGAAAGCCCAAGAGGTCGTAAAGAGGATGTCATTGCTGACCGCTCTAGAATAAAATATCTCTCTAAATGTAATATGATGCCCTGTCACCACACCAGGTATATAACACACTATCAATATTGTTTGCTCAAGAAAAACCCCCAAAAACCAACAGCGCTTATATTCAAACATTTGGGCTGAGCCTGCAAACAGCTGAAATCCAAAGGTACTGAGAGGTCACTGAGCATTCCCCAAACAACTCAGCATACAATAGTCTCCAGTCCTGCACGTGACTAAAAGCTATCCTCATTCTTTCGAGATTTC
>NW_010561217.1:72507-106073 GCF_000687285.1 Phaethon lepturus | reverse complement strand
CTTTCCCCATTTTATAGGTGGGAAACTGTGGAACAACCCCTGCCGTGAACTTATCAAAGACCACAGAGCAAATTAGCAGCAAAGGTGGGATCAGGCAGCTAGGTCTCCTGCTCTAAGCACACTCAATTGCATGGGGCCTCCTAAGGTTATGAAGTTTACTGCCAACAACGCTGTCCCCCTAAAGGATAACTTTATTTACACACATTCTCTAAAAGACTATTCAGTACAGAAGTCCCTGGAGAGCAGTAAAGTGACCAAATCCACTCCAATTAATATATGACACTGTAAATTCTCTGACTACACACTGCGGTACAGACATGTTGATTTTCAATCTGCAAATGTTAAGTATGGTAAATATGCCCAATTCTCTGAAGCTAACCAAATACAAGCATTACACTATGCATTTAGATTTTATTTGAGACCCCTCAAGAGCTCTGGATGCTTTAAAAAAATCAGTCCGGAATCCAAGAATAACATTTACAGAATATTTCATTGAACACTGCAGAATATTCAAAAATGTTTACATGTCTGCAGAGTACAGGCACAGAGCCAGGAATATGACCGTTTTGCCATCTTGGGCTTTCTACCTAGTTCTGTAAACTCAAAGAGTTAAATAATAATAATACTCTTGTAAAAAGTAAGGAATGTGAACTGTTTTCAACTGGGTTTATGCTGTACACAGCAGGACAGCGGATGGTCTTTAAAAATTTTATCAGTGAAAAGAAGTTGATTGTGTAGTTATAGAGGTATGAGACCCATCCTTGAGGTCACAGACAAGTCAACTGTCTTAAATATTTTATTTTACTTATTTTTTGTTCTGCCACAGCACTGTGAAGTAAAATTTTTCTAATGTAAAAACCATGGCAGGAAACTTAATATGCCACAAAAGATGGAGTGCTGGTAAACACCCAGATCTCTCTTAGGAGAGGAATGTGGATCATGTAAGAATATCACCAGAGTTGGGGGGGTGGAATCTGGGGTGGTATATGGTGTGGAGAGAGCGAAAGTGGCAGGGCAGTCTCCCAGCATTTATTTCAATCACTAGCAAGGAATTTATCGGCAATGAGGAGAAAGCAGTCTGGGAGAGAACAATCATAAAATGACACGAGTACACGATTCCTGGAACGACAATGAAGACGAGTAGCAGAAAAGCATAAGGAAATTCACAAAATCTAGGTAAGAACTCATTGAACATGAGTCTAATGAAAAATGGAAATCCAGAGAGCTAAGGGCGTCTTAAAGGAAAAATGTTGAGAGCCTCAGCTCAAAATCAACATCGTCCCTATTCTGATTTTGCTGTTTAATTGATTTTAAACAATTACAACTACAAGGATGGCATGCGGGGAGTAAAGAAGGAGCCAAGAGCCAGGTGGGAGAGAGAGCTGGGGCTGCATACGCTGGCACTGCTGCCAAAAGAAACATTCCTCAAATCATGGCTTTGCTTAGATGCTTTTGAAAGTCCCACTGAATGCTTATTAGATCTACATTTCTAAAGCAACACACGATTACATGCAGCATTCAAAATCTGGGGGCTTGGATTTAGATATCACAGTGCTTTGTGCACTACAGGCAATAGAGCAACTGCTAATTATGAAAGGTATCACAGTAAAACTTCTCCAAACTGACCAAGTTCCTGTAACACGTGCACTCACCATGTTGTGTTTGAGAATCCTCTGTACTACTGGTGTGAACACTTCTATCACAACCATGGACCGCGGGCGCTCTCGGCAGTGCTGTAACGAGCAAGAAGTCATTTTGTGAGCTGCAGAAATTATGAAGATGGGTCTCCTCTGGCTTCACACCCCGTGCATGGATTACCCCAAGATTAACAAAACCCAAGGGTTAAATTAATCTTTCCTGGGATTAGGGTACTCGTAACACTGCTCTCTCCTACGTATTTGCTGGCATCTAATAGAATCACGGAATCATTAAGGTTGGAAAAGGCCTTTAAGAACATCAAGTCCAACCATCAACCCAACACCACCATGCCCACTAAACCATGTCCTGAAGTGCCACGTCTACATGTTTTTTGAACATCTCCAGTGATGGTGACTCCACCGCCTCCCTGGGCAGCCTGTTCCAATGCCTGACCACTCTCGGTGATGTACCTTTTCAGACACATTAGCCTTCTCATTAGCCTTGTCCATTTCGGTTCTGAGTATCTCTGAGAAGGAAAAGTGCATAACCTATTTCCCTTCCTGCAACTATACACAGCCCATCCCACACATTTAAAGATAATTAGGTGCCCACCTCTGATGGAGACAAAAGGCCAAAAAAACCCCAGGAATAAAAGTGCCTTGAGTCTTAGGCTACATATGACCCTAAGACTGGCTTATAAAAATGCAACAACAGTCAGAGGAGTTTTTGAAACTTGACTTAATTTCTGTAGGAAGAAGCAGCTGATGAATAACTCTGGATCAGAATTATAAGCAGCATCCAGAACATTTGACAAATGTATACCCAGTCATCAGTAAGCAAATTTAAGCAGACTTGAAACTGAAACACAAACAGGCCTAGAGGAAAAGTAGTATTTTCAAATCCAGAACCTCTGCAATCCAAAGTACTCGGAAGTGTATGGAAAAGATGCAAAATGCAGCACAAGCATGGATTTACCAGGAAAGAGGATAGGTCCTTATCATCTTCCCACTGCCATTACCCAATAACATAATACCATTAGGGCTGAGTTGTGCATCACATTACCAACTCATTTGAACACAGTGACTCCAATGATTTTTGCATTAGCTAAATAGAACATGCAGTAGGACATCTCTTGTACCAAGACTAGGGTGTGGGAGTCTGAAGATTTTAACTCTCACAGAGTATCAGGACTACGCACTCTGATGTACTAAAGATATGGACCTATTTAGGATAATGGTGCCATTAACTATTCCAGTATCATTGGTTGTTGACCAAAAACTGAAATCTATTTGGGCATGAGGTAAGGAGTTAAAGAAAAAAACAACCCCCTCAAAGAACTACACCCATATACAATTACGAGATTTCAGAAAGCAAAGCTGTTCTGATACCTTGCAGAAGAATTCACAGAGGTCAGGAGGAGGATGGTTGTTTTCCAGCAAAGGTGCAATTGCCTTTAAAAAGAGAGAGAGAAAAATTTAATTAGAGGACTGCAACTGCAGAAAGCCTTTTGCAGGGAAATACTTTTCTTGGGGAAAAAAGTTCACTCCTTAAAAAGGACAAAAGCATCAACAGAGAAATTAGAGGTGGACTGTGTGTTTATTTTACACGTAAGCTCAAGCACACCTCTGCTATGAATCCTCTGGAAAATTTTGCTTTTAACCACATCAGTGTAAATACATAAAACACAGCAAAGGAGTACAATTTTTAGAATGGTTTAAATGAAAACAGGAGCAGACCAATTGTTTTAAGACATAAAACAGCAAGGATGAATCTGGCTCACTGTTTCACTTATAACATCTCCCCAAAATAAAAAAACTGGAAAACACCACAGACAAACACACACACATCCTTTATAAAAGAGTTCAAGCTCTTTTTGTGAGAAAGAACTCACTAAAAGTAACATAGCACTGTTCTTACCATGGAGGACCCTATTCATCAAAATGAAGCATCTAACTTTGTGAAAGTTGAGATCAACCATTCCTTCTTTGTTGCTACGCAAACCAATGTGGTTATGCTCGGTAAATACATTAGAGGTCATACCTGCCACCAAGAGTGTAATGAACTTATGTTGTTGTTACTTCCTTTGTAAATTAGAAAATGGTACTAGAACAATGTATTCTCTCTATGTGATGGTGCCTTCCGGCTTTTCCAGTCTTGAGCTAAAGGGATTCCCAGTACCCATTTAAAAGTAAGACTCTAAACACAGCAGCTAGGACATTTTGTATTAAGCAGCTGAACACCAGATATTTTATCTGCATGGCATCTGGAGTTTTACTAAGGCAGCCTGCTTTGGTTTTTGCTCTCCCTCTCATCTCCTTAAGGATTTCAGCCCTGGTGAGTCTGCTTGCAATGACTGTTTTTCACAATAGCCACTTTTACACACAAACAGGTCACGATTAATGTGAATTTTAGCAATGAAGCCCAAGCACATATGCAGAGATCTGTTTTGGTTACACAAAACATTTGTGAGGTTCCTGTTCATTATCATGTGCCATCCTTCTGCAGCGGTTCACTCTTCCTCTGGTGGTGGTCCAGCACCAGTGGACTGATGGAGAACACAACACTATTCAGTGAGCCTAGAATATCCTCACTACCCATCCAACATCTGAGCTAAAGATCTTCCTTGAATCCATCTTTTGGAGTGTTTGCTATAGGACCTGCCAAACCACAGGAGCCATGTATTACAAAATCACCAAGTGTTTATACCTGTCTGGTAACTGTCAGGATCACTGCATCAGAGATGTAACTGGCTGATTGTCAGCCTAAGAAAAATGAGCTTTATTGTTTCAGCCCAGTCCTTACTGAATGTAGGGAATAACCACAACAGACACTATCAAGCGGGTCACAGCTCCGCCTGTATGATCAATGTGGAATAGTGACAGCATGAAAAGAGTCTGTATTTTCCTTATGTGCGCTGTGGTTAAAAGCAGAAACTTGCTGTCTCACGTTGCCCAGTTACGGCAACATGTTCTTCCCCTCCTTTACTGGGAAGGGATCAGTTGAATATTGATCTGTTCCAACACCATCTAGAGAAGGAAAGCTGGTTCCATCTGCATGGCAAACCACCGTGTACTTTTAAGACACTACATAAATACCCAGTATTAGCAATAGCACAGGTTAGCTGTGTAACAGCAGTGAGCTCTGAATGCCCAGAAACTGCCATCTCCTTAATGGTTCAGGGACAACATACAGATGGGCAGGACTTGAACTGAAGAAGCCATCACCCAGAACCGATGAATCACGTAGGCTGAAAGGACCTTTGGAGGCCACCTGGTCAAGCTTCCCTGCTCAAAGCATGGCCACCTTACATGTTTTATTAAAAAATCCTTCCCCCAAACAACCGGTTGTAACTGAGGCCAGAATGATCCTTGGCACTAGAGTAAAATAAAAGCTATAGCAGATCTCAAACAAAAGTAAATGCTGCTTCAGAAACTTATCTCAGTGACTAATTCCAGCTAAAATGGTATCTGAAGCAGCAGTTAAACACAATTCACACCCACTGGCAGCTACATGCCACCTTGTCATTTTGCAGAAAAGTCACAGCGAGGTGATACAATCAGGTGGTGGTGAGGTTCTAGATTAGATTACTGGGCAAATCTCCTGGAAATTGCCAGTGACTGAAATGAAATTACAGTGATGGGGAACCAAGTTTTACCTCTCTGATAAATTGTTGAGATTTTGTATTTTGTTGCACAAGGAAGAGAGCTGCCATTTGAGTCATTTATTTCTATGTCTAAATAAATACAAGCTACAGAAAAGAAAAAAGTCGAAGAGGATATTTTTATAAATCAAGTAAGCAGGGGGTTAAACTGCAGTGACACATACTCATATCCACACTTACAAAAACAAGCACTTGCTCACATATCATCAACAATGGAGACATTCTGTATATGGTAGCATTAGCTCCTCAGGAAACTACTAAGCCTAAGGGTTTTATAGGGCACATCTGGAAATGATGTTTTTTGACTATTTAAAGTACATATATAGATAGGAACATTGCACTGTGTATTCTAGTAAGGAGGCCATTTTGGGAGATGATTAACCCTCAACATGCTGTGCTCTTTCATATAAGCTGATGAGAAAACTTTATTGTTACTGATCTATGAATCAAGAAAAGACAAATGACAAAAACACCCCAAAACAGTAGAACAAACGTGTTTGATCCTGCCTAAGTTCACCAGCACTCGTGGAAATACTTTCATATTTGCCCCACTTCACTGGGGTAGAGGCAAGCGTTAACAGAAGTGTTAACAAACAATACAAATTTGTCCTCAGATTTTGAAAGATAGATACTCACCACAATAATGCTCTCGTGGTCTTGAGTGGTTAAGTTGTTGTTCTGAAAGAGTTGAATAGAAGAAATGAATGAGCAAAGAGTACTCTGAGTTGGCACATCAGCATATACATACCACCAGACCCAAACAGAAAGGCTCAAGACTGCAATTACTTATTTTCAGAATAAAACTACTCAAATCAAAATCATTCTCTTAAAGAAGGTGGTATGACATCTTCCATGAGGGCTTGTGCAAGCTTCCATTTCTCCTTCCGCACCTTCAGATTCAAGCCACCCTAGCCATGAAAGCTAAGCATACAAACACCAGGATGCCATAGAAGGTCTCAATCAGTTAGAAAATTAAAGCTAGTGATACAGTTCTTATTTTCTTAAGACAGGCTGTATGTTTCTAAGAAAATCAATAAAAGGATTGTTGTGGTGGTGTATACCATTTGTTCATAGCAAACGAACTGCTGCAGTTTCCTGAAATCCCTTCTTCAAACATGGAACCAGTAAAAGCCAACAAATTTACTGGAAGCCACCTATGCAAAAAGAGTTTGGCTTTCTCAGCAGCATGATCCGTTCAGAGGTTACAAAGTTGTGAGTTGCTACAATCTTTGCCTACTGCAAGAAAAAAGCTAGGAACTTTTTTGCTTATCACAAATGCGTGTACATCAGAACTAAGACATGAAAAACCCACTTGGCATTATGTTTCCTGTCCATGAAAAGTTAATTATTTGAAAGGGGTGCTATAAAAGGAGGATAGATACCTCTGAAGAATGAAAATATCTTTGACAGAACTGGTAACAATAAAATGGCTGCACAATGACTTTATTGGTATATACTTATTGCTACAAGAATTATCAGTCATGCAAACAAAGCCAATGGAACAGAAGGGGAGTTTTACCACTGACTTGAAATAAAACATGAATCAGACCCATAATACATTTACCATAAATAATCAACAACAAAAAAAGCCTGAAGAGAAATGTGTTTTGTTTTGTTTTTAGAATTCTACCTAACGGGTCAAATTCTCTTTCTCCCCAGCAAGCACAAATTCCACTCAAGTCAGCAGAAGTCACAAGCAGACTCAAAGGCAGAATTTTGACAGCACAAGTTAAAATAAAAGCCACCTACAAACTTTCAATTGTTTGTCTCTCATCTAATTCTGATAGTGTCTTGCAGGAACACTACTGAGGTCATACCTCTGAGAGCAGTTTTGAGACGATCTCCAGTGGTGCTTGGTGAATTGAGTCATCCTGAAGCGGAGATGTGAGTGCCATGTCCACCAGCGTCCTGATCTCCTTCAACACCACCTCCCAGCGGCTGGGGTTACTGAGCACCTTCTTGTACTTGTAAATCTTTTTCTGCAAGAAAAATGACAGTGTCACACTGACCCCACCATAAACCCATTGAAAAAAAAGACTGGATATGTGCTTCCTGCATGCAACTGTCAAGTGGGCTGCTTTGTATTTCGAGTTTTGCCTTTTCTGTTTGGTGAAAAGCTGTACTCAAAACATTTAAACAGAAAAGAAAACGTCGTATGTCTAAACCAATTTCTTCTGTGGAAGCAATGAAAAACTGTGACTCCCTTTTTCCATTTTAAAATAAGTTTTTAAACTCCAGAGGATCTTTCTTTCCATCATCTCCTCTTGCAAACACCTTATTCCTCAGGCTAGTAACAGACACCTGTTATTGCACTGATTCCAAAGCTGTAGGTCCTTTTAAAGGGAGTTAGTCATTAAGAAAAGGAGAGAGAGGCCATCAAAACATCATTCTACATATACTTTGTTCTACATTGCTAACTACTGAGTTCACATTCAGAATGAATTAAAATCAAATTCATCAAGTGAAAAATTCCAGCAGACCCACAGGCTCTTTCTTCAGTCTTGAAGGATCCTGAAAAGCCATGTTGTCACCCTCCAATTGTAACAGAAAGTAACTTGTAAAGTCTCCAAGTCTTCCATGCAACAGCATTTCCACTCTCAGGAAAAGCATCCCTCACTGCCTAACCCCATCTGCCCCAGCCTCTGCATGCCCTCCCGCTCCTCTCTGTCTGCGAATCTGGTCCTCCGGTCAAAGGGGTGTCAAGAAGTCAGGATAGATCCTCAACTACATTAAATGGCACAGGCTGGGCACTTCTCTGTTTACATGAAAACATCAGTGTTTTGCACTCAAAATGGATCTTAATGTTCCTCGGCAGCATTTCCAAGGAAAGCAGAAAAACAGCCCATTCCGCGCAGCTTGCAGGTGCACATTTTGGGCTATACATTGTCAGGTATAAAGGCAGAGGACATGGCAAAGGGTTGGTCTGCTTTGTTTTGGAGCTCTGCCGCTACACATTTCCCTCTCCGCTCGCACAGGGCGGCCCCTGCGGGAACCACCTGAACAGGCTTGTTCTCTGCTCGTCAGCCGCTTCCTTCCCACCGTGGCAGCAGATCCAATGCTCAACAGAAAACACAGTCACCTCTGAACCCTATCCGAAACACGCGTGAGGAGAACAATACAAAAAAAATACAGATTTCAGATGCCTTGGGTTTGTCAATGTTGTTAGAGGGGGGAGAAGGTGGTGGCACTGGGCTGACATGTAAAGGCTGATAAAGCAATCCAATTATCTTTTTAATTAAATTCATGCAAGAACAAAAGCACGCTGGCAGCAGTTCACACTTTCAGTGCATTTTAAGCCACCGAAAAGCTAAAGGAGCATAAAAACACACGCTGCGGACACTATCAAATGTGTTTGGGATTTCAGAACCGAGAAAAAGTCTTTCTACTCCTAAGCTCCTTGGGACAGAGAGGGTCCATTAGTGTTTTTAAGCTACCAGCACTACTTCTACCATCATCACACATTTCTTGGACTATTTAGGAAACTTGAATCGTAGAGTTTAATTTCTCTTATTCGTGTAATGCCTTTTTTTAGGGTCTTTTTGTTAGACCCACTCCAGCACTAAAAAAAATCTAAGCTTCAAAGCCAACTAGCCAGCTTTTAAATTGAAGCAACTCCTTTCTGACTAACTGAGGATACTAAACAAAGCTAGCTCAACAGACACATTTTCCATGCCGAAATTTATTCGTTGATCCTGTACTATGAAGAAATCAAATCCAAAGCAGAATTCAAAACTGGATAAAAAGCGGGACTGAGGGCAACACGAGAGCTAGACCACTGGGTTATTGTATCCCTGCCTGCTCTGGGCTGCCCCTTACTTGGGCGAGTTACAACGTTATTTCGGAGAGCAGCTCCTTCAACCTACGGGACGGCTGCTGAAGGAAACCCTCTTGTCCAGCAGGACGCTGCTCGGACAACCCCACCACAAACATCTTTCTTCTGCTGTCAGACCCGCTCTTGCTTGGGGGGAAGGAGGAGCAAGGGAGGTTTCCTTTCCCTTTTAGAGAAGTCCATTAAAAATTAAAATTCTGATGATGCTGACGTACGTAACAGAAAAGACAGCAGGAGCTGTACTCCCTGCTACGCAAGGGAGACCTACAAAAGCTGCTGCTCAGACCAGGCAGTGAATCAAGGGAGCATCAGGGGACATCGAGGGACCTTTGCAGACACGCTGAGCCTGCCGCAAGCAGAAACTCCAAACTTATCAGCCTCTGCTTCACGTTTTCAGCACAAAGTGTTGCGCCACAGCAATATACTGAGCTGTAATCTGCAAGCAACATTACAGAAGTCTTGAATGATGGTGGGAAAGCAGCAGAAAATAAATAAATAAATAGAAGAGCCATCCCCAAGAGGGCTGAACTCTGCTATCCTGAACCTTTGCCCATGGTTACGCTGCTGTTTTTCTCAGCAGAATGCTTTTCACTGTTGAGCGCCTTGCTGAAAGCCTCAATTAAAGCTTGAAACCTATCAGTCGGTTGCAGAAGCAATTTGCTGTGTATCAGCAAGCACTTAGCCAACATCAAGCCATCTGCTCTACTCTACCTGCACTGACTCTGGAGCAAGGAGAAACAGTCACGAGCTTAAAAGCAAAGCTGCCTGGTAAAGACCCATATCAGAGAACAGGCATGTCAACACGTGTGTGCAAGGAGTTTGTTACCCCTGGATGTCGGTGTAAAAGATGCCTTCAGTTGCTGAAAATACTCACATAACATCCATCAGTAATAGCACGTACGAGAAAAATACTGGGGTGAGAATCCAGTTTCACTGGGATTTCACTAAAAGCAGCAGCTCCTGCAACAATTTTATGTGAGTGAAAATAACATATGCCAACTTGGAATTTGACCTTCCTAGTTACTGACCAGCCAGAACCACATGGCTAGTGTCATTCCAAAATCTTGCTATGCTGACTTTAAAAGCAAAACCACTGAATTTAATAAGTACCCAGAAGCAGCAGCATGAGGAATAAGTGACACTGACAGGGCATCCTTCATTCTCAAATCACTCTAATTAATTAAGTCTTGCAGAAACCCAAAGACCTAAGTCTCAATCCTCTTTTAGAGGAGGAGGAATTGAAGTCCACATGTGAAAAATTACTTTTCCAGTGCTATTAAGCAAGCAAATGTGATAAAAATCTGTAAGCAGTGGGTTTTGCCGTCAGTGCTCAAAAGCTCCTGAACACTGCTGTGAACAGAAGGTTCAGGAGAGTCTAGGAAACTTTCAGCTTTTTTTAAGTAACATCTTCATATGTTCTCCTATCCCATAATGGCCTCATCCTGTGGCCCTTGCTCATACACTACTTCCTTGGACAATAATGATAATACTGATGCAGTTGATAGCTAAGAAAAATGGACTGTAATGCACAAAATCGGAAGGCATGGAACAACTGCCTTTTTTAGCCCTAGCAAGACCTTTCGTGCTAGGAACATCTTAAAGCAGCCAGCGCACCTGATCCAAAAAGGGCAAAATGAAGTTAGCCTCCTTGATGACCGAATTTCATCCCTGATTTGCTACTGGTGGCCAGGAAACGTTCTGTACTCTTGGGAACTCGTCTTCCCATCAGCAAATACTACCTTCATTACATTAAAAAAATTAATTGCCAACTCTAATCCAGAGCAGCCTGTTAAATTCTAGCTCTCCACTCTTCAGCCCTTTATCACGCAAGAGCATGCAACTAATCACTTCTTTACTGGAGAAGCTAGAGCTACTGCAGGAACGTACACTGACTTTGAGGGTTGTGTGTGCCAGCAATTGTTTATTTCTTGCTGAGCAACGAGGGCAGTTCCAGCAAAAGGGAAAAGGTCAACCTCCCGCACAGAGGTCCTCCCCAACTCATTGCGGGGATGGCTGAGCCAAGCTAGTGTTACAGTTTAATGTTGACGGCGCTTATGTAAAATGGGAGTGCCTCTTGCTAGATGCAAATGTACAGAGTTAAAAAATAAAAAAACGGAGAGCAGACACCAGAACAGTTTTCTCCACTGCAGCAGAACATTTTGTTAAAATGCTGCATAACAAGAAACAGGAAGAATTATTTGCAATGTTCAACACACATGCTTGGCTTGTCCTACAAGGCCCAGGAGCTGTACCATGTATTCTTGAGCACCACCTGCTGGCATTTTGTCTATTAACTCATTACCTTCATGAAAACAAAAGATGGTATGGCATCCTCAGAACTGCTTTTAATACAAGCAGGCACCACTTACTCCATGGTATTCTGAAAAATATGTCAGAGCAATCTGTTGCTAACAGAAGTTTCCCTGATAGCCAGAGATGGTCTTAAATCCCAGGTGGATCCACTGGAAAGCCTTCTGAACAAAGTTCCTACTTGCAACATTTACCAATATGAAGAAAAAAAAGGAACTTACCTGAAAAGACTAAGTCTATAAAACATTCCGTTCCAGGCAAAAGGCTGGGGCTGGGACAAGATTATAGAAACTTTTCCAAATCAGGGACTTCAGACTGTTCATGCTACAGTAATCAAACTCTTCATGACCTTCTGAAAGTTTTGCACAGAAAGACTAATGTGCTGCTCTCTAAAATAGCGGCAGAACAGCAGCAGCAAACTTTTGTACTCTACTATGTTTTCAGGTCAAGGCATTTTCTGCATTTTTCATTTTACCCAGTGCTAAATACTGAAATGTATCAACTTCTCTGCTTCGGTTGCTTCGCTAAATGCAATCGCCTTGGTCGAAGTTCACTTGCCCACAAGCTCCTTGCCACAGGCCAAAGAACCGGAGAAAAATTTTATAAGCTAGACACTTCCTGATTCTCACTCAGTTAAGGTCTAAGTAATGCTTCATTTTTTTGCCAATTCCTACAAAAATGACCCTGATGAAATCACCATTATTTATTGCACTGAGATTGGTGCCCATGAAGCTATGCCCTGAATAAATCTATCAAGTGACAGTCTCTGCCCTGAGCAGCTCATGTTCTTGATGATTAAAGGCAAGAAGGAGAAACAGAGCAAGAAAACTGAGGTGATTTCCTTGAGGTCATAAGGGCAAGTCAGGACCAGAGCAGAACTGAGGTCTTCTGATTCTCAGGCCTCCAGGCTCATTGCTAGATCATGGCACCCCGAAGTAAAAGCACCACCGACATGCACTGGGGCTGTAGCAAGCAAGTTGAATGTTGATACCCTGTTGCTGTGCTTCCCCATCACATCATCTTCTTTTTCAGTCTACATTCATTCACCTATTTTTTCCCCACCAGTGTCTACCACCTTGCTCCAGATGTCAACTACTCCAGGCAAGAAGCCCCAAACACTCAGATCAGCGCTGTTTCAAAGCTGACAGAGTTCAATGGGTTCAGCAAGTGGTGACAAGGGTTCAGCTGTTACTAATGCATAAGCTGGAACAACCACACAGATACTTCCCACAGGCGCAGAGTTTGTCCTTTGCTCAGATACCACTGGGACAGTGGCACTGCAAAGTAAAAGAATGCTGAAATAAGCAGAATTTTAAAAGGACGAAATCTGGACAAAATACATTTGTGCTTGGACCAAGAGAAGCGCCAAGTGGAAGTGGGACCAGGGGGCTCACAGAGCAGCCTCCTCGCTCACCTCCCAGCATGACACTGGGCAGCTGTGACACGAACGCACTGAAGAACTTGCTCCCAAAGTGTATTATGTATCTGTATGTGTGTATATATATCTCTCCCCCTCCTTTACCACAGCTGTCACCTGACTGACCATCCTTCTGGGCTTCTGCTCTCCAATGTGCTCAAGACTATTGCAAAGATATCCTTCAGCAACAAGGGGGAGGATGACAAGATGTGAAGGGAAGGATATTCTATACAAGGGAAAAAAGAAAACTAAAAGAACTGAGCAAGCAGATCTTAAATTTATGGGCTCCACTGCTGACCAACCTGTATGCAAATACAGTCTGTGTGTCTCCAAAAACTGAAAACAACTCAAATACTGTGGCTTCCTTCTAGCCCCCCTTCCTTCTATCCCCTAAGTGGGGAGGGGAGAGGTCATCTTTGGTAGACCTTCCCATTATCAAGCAGAGAAACTGGGCTTTGTTTTTGCTGGTGTCTTGTTTTCCCCTCAATCCCTGCATACAGCCCTTCGGTCACTAGGATGCAGGAACACGGCCGCCTGACCCAAACCCAGCTCTCCCTTAGCCATGCATTTGCAATGCTGTTTCCCCAGCTAGAAAACGCAAAAGGCCAACTGTGGCTCCAGCTGCACTTTGCATGGGCTAATGCGGTTACTATCGTAATCAGACCTGTCCACAGGGGAGACATTTTTTGGCACGGCTGACTTTGGTGCATTCCCCGAAACCCTCCATCCCTGCTTCCATTTCCTTTTGGCAAACACTCCCATTCTTCAGGCCCCAGTTCCAGCACCAGCTTTACACTTCAGGTTGGCAAAACATCAGCTTTCATCCTGCACACAGCAACTGCTGTTCCGTATTTTTCATATTGGAGCCAAGCTGGGGTTTGTTTTTAATGTTGCTTTGGCTATGCGGAATTTCACTACGACTGCAGATATGTTTCTAGCAGAAGCACAAGGCACTCCCTACTTGCACAAAGCATTGGTAGAGACACAGCTGCGATCTTGGGTTACAAATCCCATGTAACATCTCTCCAAAAGAAGAAATATTTTAAAATATATTGTCCATGGGCCTTTGGGTATTTTTGTTTTTCTTTTTTTTTTTTTTAAGCAAAAGTCACTTTAAGACCTTTTCCTCCTGATCTTGGGCAGGAGGAAAAACGTCAACAATTTCCACAGGGTTGAACAACATAGTTGTCCCACATGTACAGGAAAGACATGCCCTAAGTGCAGGTGACGGGGGGGAGTCACAAACCCTCCTGAGTTGCTTTAAACTCTTACGCAGAATGAGTGAGAAAAGCTTTCACATAGAGGCTGCTGGGCTCACACAATTAGGGCAGGAGCCAGACACCCTGCTTGATCTACAGCACTTTAACAGCCTCTGACTCATCAGAGGGAAGGTTTCAAACATGTTTAGGCACAACTACCTCTTCCTCTTGCAAGACCTCACTGGTGCCTGCTGCAGCATTTTTGGCCCTTTTCTCCAAAGCAGCTCTAACATGGACACTGTCTGGATGTCAGGATCTCAGTGTTCTGGCACAACCCACAGTTTCCAGAGGGGTGTGAGTCTGACATGCTCCTGTGTTTGAGATTATGCAGTACAAGCTGGAGTCAGCAAAATCATGTTCCATTTTAAATAAATAAATAAATAAATAAAAGCAGCCTACTAGATGAAAGCAGGAATATATGTACCATATACACTTCACACTTTCCAAAACCTTCAGTGGACTAACTGCATTGCAGTGCATGGGGAGAAAAAAATAGTATTAAATAAATAAACTATAGCAGGCACTGTATGACTGTGGAGTTTAGCGTGCATCAAACAGCAAGCAGAAGACACAAAGCAGTGTGACATTAGCTGCCACCTAGGCAAAGTCCTTGCTGTGTGCTTCTCTCTGCAGACATCTACCATTACTGACTGCATTACAGAAAGCCTCTGACACCACGCTGAACTGATCCAGGTTCCCAATACCTTTACATTCACACACTTTGTATTCCACACATGGTGGCTGTGGCTGTGGAGCTGAGTCCTTAACATCCACCAGCTCTCAGCCTGCGGTGGGAATAAATGACTTTGCCACTGCAGAGAAGAGATAGTGTGGTGTAGGAAAAAAGGAACACGTACAATCTTATCGTCATTGCACTTTGACCAGGTCTGCCAAAGAAAAGCTGTGCGCAAGGCCACCATGGAGAATAGCCAGGCAGCATACCTGCTGTGCCGAGCATTGCCCCGACACTACACCCTTCAGGTCCCACTCAGGCACAAAAGAGCTGGTCATCATTGGGAAAACATGACTCTGCCTCGTTTGCAAGGCTGAAAAACATATGCCAGTCATTTCAGGCACCTAAGAACTCCAATTGGAATATCTTGCCACCTGAAAAACTGCCTCAATTTGGGATTAAGCAGCGACTAACACTACACATTGTAATAACTGCTAATAAAAAATAATCTCTGAAAGGTAATCTATCCTCCATTTTCTGGGATATGTCAGTAAGCTTAGGTAGCATCAAGTAGCACACAAAGCAATTACTTCTTCCCAGATATGCAAACCAGATTAAAAAGCCACGTCATCCCTTTTCCTTATTACTCTCCACTGCTAGCAGTGGGCACCCTCAGCTTTTCCTGCCCTCCTCCCCTCTCACCAGTCAGCAAAACCTTCCAAATGGACGTTTACCCACCTGTTTTACTTTCTCCTCCTTGGCAAATGTATTATTTTGCTGAGTTTCTAGCACTTCAACACCATAAATGGCTTTGAAATTGGCTTCTGTCTCTTGTGCACCTACATCATCAATGTCGTCAGCAAGAGAGATGTGCACAGCTCGAGGAACATGTTTGTGTCAGAAAGCTGCTGCAGAGCCTTAGGGAGAGCACAGATACCGGATACTGATGCGGTGCTTGCAAGCATCTTAAAAGGGACTTCAGAAGAGCAGGGTATTTCTGTCTTCAGACCACTGGGCTTTGGAGCCCTGAATTTTCCAGTTTCTCACAGGGAGATACCAGATTTCAGAGCAGCATTTGCATCTGAAGCAGTCCCACCACTTTGTTCCATGTTTTTATACCGCATCTTATTGCACCACATCAGCACAAAACCCCAAACCTCCTGCAACTCTTTAGCCTACCAAAATGCCACTGAATCTCTGCAATTTGCTTGTTTTCTTTCTCCTTTGTACAAATGCTGCGTGACGTGCAAGACCGAATCGAGACTTGCAGCGTTCGGTTTTCTGATCCCAAGGCTAGCTTTCTCGCAGAGGATTAGAGACAACTGGGGTGCTACCGAAACCACTGCCCACCTCACCCAGGGACAGGCCAATGCAAACAAGTCACTCACAGCAACCCTCTTGTCCTTGATGGATCTTGCCTCTGGCCACACAGCCCAATCTAGTATTCCCATCTTAAATACTACAGTAAAAAGCACCAGAGGCCAGGCTATGGTAAATAGCTGTGATGCAATGGCTTCTGAGTGAAGACAAGGGAATGAAGGATATACTTTGTTTTCTGATACTTTTTTTCTAATTTTGAAACAATCACTATTCTGGGAAAAAAAGACAAAAGAGGTGTAACGGACAAGCTGAAGATGTGATTATAGCAAGAGTTAGGGCAGATGATACAGGCGGTGACAATTGCAACATACTGTTTCAGAGTTTTTTGTGGATATTAGCAGCAGTTTTCTAATCCTTTAATACATTATGATGCACTCAACACACTAATTGTACTGCAAGAAATAAACGTGAGGACAAAACTGCAAGAAAGGAAAGAGAAATTTAAAAGAATACCCAGATCCCCTTTGCTCCTTCAGGCTCATGTAGGTCTTCTGACACCAAAAGTCCTCATAACATCCATAATGCAGACTTGGGCCCCAATACAGCAGCTGAACAAGGCACTTAACATGTGTCAACTCCTAGAGTTAGGCTTTCACATCCAATGCATCGTGTGAAGAAGATAATTACACCCCTGGGAAAGGCTACCAGTCTTGTCCTGTCTTCATAAGAGATCTCCTAAAAACAGATTGTTATGCAGCTAGGAACCTGAACAAGAGACTAATTTTGGTGCAGCTCTATACTATGACAGCTATAGAGAAGAAGTTGTAATTTGGTGAAACTAGTGGTCACCATGACCTGGAAGTCCTGAATTGCAAAGGATTTGTCATAAGGTCGGCCCTGGAATAATGCAGAGGAGCAATTCGCCAAGACAAAAACTGAGGATCCCTCTTGGCCAGCAGTTCAGCATTCCTGAGAAGCAACATACTCCAGCAATTGTATTTACTGCTCTTCAGAGCCGCGACGTAAGTACACAATAACAACCTGACCTGTTTTTGACACTCCTCTATCTTCAGACCTAATATTAGTTTGAATAGGATAACATCCAAGTCTAGAGGGGAAGATTTAGAGCTGGTCCTGCCTTAGCTAAAGCAGGATAGAAAGTAACTGTAGTTTCTACTCGGATTTCACCACTAGGCCATTAATTGGTTTGAGTTTTGTCTCCTTAAAAAAGCTTGTTTTGGCAAGGAAGGAGGCAGCTACAGGTTTACAAACCATGCATGTGTATGGCTAGATGAGGGCAGAGCAGCTCAGAGCAGTAGCTCAGGACCAGGCTGGCATCTCAGCATGTTGCTGAGAGCCTCTTTTGGTTGGACAAAGTGCTGTGCTGACACGGATATGCAGCTCCAATGCCAAATGTCCAAGAGTGAGGTATTTACTTAATGCAAATACAGTGAAAGTGATTTTGTTCAAAATGCATAAAAAACCTAACCGCTCTACCTGGTCCAGTTCTTAAAAACATCATCAGTGATTGATAAAAAAAATAAGAGAAGAAACTTTCTGTCTAGATCCAGTTCTGTCAACATGTCTGTTTTTCACCTATTCATTTCTGCTTCCCAAAGTGAGATCAATGCCCTTCTGCTGCCGACAGCAGTTACCTCTAGCAAACTGAGATCTCAGAAACAGACAACAAGGCCAAGATTTTTCAAGTGACTTCTGATAACAAATGGCCTAAGACTGTCAAACTTGCATGGGAAAATGAGAGAACCAATGGAATTCACTTGCTCATGAAGACGACTTAAACAAAAACGAAACAAAAAAAGCAAGCCTCCCTTCCCCCTGAAAATGTAGTAGGGGAGAACACTTAACTACAAAAAAAAAACATTATAGGAATAAAAGGCTGTAAGTATGACAAGATTTCCATGATGTAGCTCCAGAATTTGCAGTGAGGTTGTTCAGACTATAGACCAGGAGGTATTATCAATCACTGCATGACGAGCAAGGCAATGTCACTAGAGAGCCCCATGCTGGCAGATGCAAATGCCTTTCACGTTACCTTTTAAATACAAAAGAAGAACAAATCTTGGCAGTAAATATCAACCTAACCATGACAGGGTGCATCAGGAACTGAAAAATGCCAAGATACATTTTTAGTCCCACTATTGTTCACTACAAAGCTCTAACTCGTACCAGCTTCTCTTCTTGGTGACACAGGTCCATTAACGCACCACTTGGACCTGCATCTGTTCCCTACGAAGTATAGAGTCCAGTCTGAAAGTCCATCAGGATGCTCAAAGTCCTGCAGGGGAGAGGCTCTGGCTATCTTAACAGCCTGTTCAGGGTCTCCCACAACAGGTATCCATGCATTCCACGGGAAGAGTAAAACTACAAGCCAAAAACTTGTGGCCTGCCTTTTATCCTTCAAAGCAAGAAACCTTCTCCTCCAAAACTCATGCACCATCAAAGCCCACAAGGCTTTCAAAGGCCTGGGGCTTTGAAAGGCAAAACAGCTTAGGAACCCATCAATATATTATTAAGTCATATACAGACACAAAAGGAAAAAGAAAAAACACAAATAAAAAAAAAAAGCTGTTGTTGGCCTAACTGTATGATAATTATTGTTTCACCTCAAAATAACAGAAAATAGGAACTTCTGTGTTCTGTGAAAACACCTCAGGTTTTCAGCTAAAGAAAGCAAAGAAACACAATTACAGTCGTCTCTGCTACGTAACCACCAAAGAGAGGGTCTGAAGTCCAGGAACTACCACTCCAAAGAACTGCTGAGCTCTTTGAATAATATTTTCACTGTGCAGCACAGCACGGGGCTATCGCATTGTTACAGGTATCAAAGCTTCCTCACTCAGATCATAAATCAGGTGATTAAATACAAATGACAGACATGGGCCTTTTTAACCACAACCAATGTGATTTTTTCCTGATCTCATAGTTTTAAGGCATGATTTACCGAGATTTAAGGCTATAAATTTCTTTAATGTCATCATTTAAATTCTATATAAGCCTCACTCCTGTATCAGCACTATTTTTAATCATTACCATGGTGACAAAACCGTAAAGGTGCTTTACACAAGGAAGGCTTTAGCACACTTTCAAGAACAGTTTCTCTCAAGTTAATTTTTTGCAGTTTTAAAGCACAGAAAAATAACTCCCTCTGAACTTTCACTGATACTTACTCACAGCTATTGTATAAAAAAATATTCAGTACTAAATGGACAAGGAATTCATAACCTGGACACAGTGAAGACCAGAGAGCGTTATCGTCATTCAGGTCATGTATGACTTTATAGGATAGTCAATCGGGCTGCTTGTGCATGGAAGCATTTATTTCCTGAAGACACAGATACAACAACCCCTATGAGAACCAGGGAAGCATTAATCCAAAATTAAAGTTTTTGAATGAAGGCCAACATTGCTCGTTTTAGCGTTCAGTGCAAAATGTTTGCAAATCCCAAATGACAGCATTGTTCCAGTTTCCCAATTCATGGGAATCAAAACATGGAGTCCATGCAGAAAATGAGCTTTAAAACAAAGGTAATGTGATTGCTGACTACAACTCAGGGGCGCGTACGCAAGCTGAGCTGCACGAGCACGAGCTCGGACAGCAGGATGGTGACTGCTCCCTGCCGCTCAGTACTTGTGAGACCACACGTGAACACTGTGCCTGGTTTGGGGCTTCACAGCTCAGCTGTACAGGCTCTCAGCAAGCTCGTACAACTTCAATGTATACCCTGCCTTGAGTGAGAAAAAGGGTGGCGTGCATGGGGAGAGGACCAGATGATGTTCAAAGGTCCCTTTCCAACCTAAACAATTCTACAATTAACACATTTGGACTGTCCATGCTAACAGATGGGTAAAACCCCTAACCAAGCAGCACTACTCATCAGGGAACAGTCAAGGACTACTTAATAGCATTAGTAGGAAAGACAAAGTATAGGCAAGACTTTCTAGAAGATCCAGGCAAGAGGCGCACAAAGCTCAGCTTGAGTCATGCTTCATGCTTTACTGCAGACCTAGGTCTATTCTTTCTGTATTGTGTCAATTCAGGACATTCCCCCAAAGGCCGTCAACTGACATGTTTCATTGCTGCATCATTCAGCTAACTAGAAAACACAAGCAACCCATATCCTACAATGAAGGCAGTGTTCAGAGTTTACTATCAAGCATGTTAAAAAACACTACATGCCCTGTGTAACCTTTAGGTGTATTCACCCCAACAAATTTAAATCTATACCTGTACTCCCTAGCACAAGAGAAGACCTAAAGACCCCTGGAGAAGACCTCACTGACGTCTTTTTTAATTCAAGTGCAACATGGTACTAAATTAGTCAAGTGGGTCTTTTAATGACTAATACTTTAAGCATGCGATGTAGTGGGACTCAACATTTTCTACAGAGGATGGTACCTCTATGTGCTTGGCACTATACAAATACACAGAAATTCCTTAGCCCAAAGATGGCAAGATATAAACCAGCAACAAAGTAGATGGATGCTGTCTGGAAAAATGCCAAGGGTACATATTTGTTTATTTGTGTGAGTACCAAAATTACTAGTCACAGTACCCCTCAAAGCCAAGCTTAGCTGTATTCAGCCCCTACAGAAATGGTTGGTTACCACTGTATCTAGCCTAGATCCAGAAAAGGCAATGAACTGCATGTGTTATTCTCTTTTGTATATTCACAGAACGTGTTGTTATCTTTATTGATACACTGTTATGACTTATCAGCTACCAAATACCAAAGATTACATATCATGGTTTCAATCCAACCTCCTCGGTTGAAAGGAACATTCCTTGCACAATGGATTAATGATTTGTTTATGTTTGAGGATCTGGACAGTTGTTAACATGTTCTGTTTATTCTCTGGACAAATATAGTCTGGCTTAGCTATAACCCAAAGGAAATCAGAATTTCTAAAAATAGGCTGAGGTGGCCAATAATCCTTGAGGAGTTATGATACATGCTGATATCCAGATTAAACGAGGAATTATGAGTAACCCTTAGCGGGAGGGTTTGAAATGGAAAACCCAAAGAGAAAATTACTATATAAGGAACAGCCTGTCCCTACAACCATGCTCTCTTCAATGAGCACAGTATTCAAGAAAGTCACATCTAAACAGCTGTGTAAGCATCTTGACAGCTAGTTTGTTGGATGACACATAAAACCTCTTGGAGCTCGATCTAAAACATGGGTAATTACGTGTTTGGTTTCCTTTTATTTCTGTGTATCTGTAGCATCTCTTTTATTATTCTCTGGGCTGCAGAAAGAAATTATTCTTGATTTTTATTTCAATGTTTGTCTCCAGAACAAAAATTATTTCCAGGGTGCTGGCTGGCAAATTGAATTCCCACAGCATGTTAATCCTTGAAACTGCACCACATAAAAGCGCTCTCACAGACCTCAGCACCTTCACACAAGGCCAAAGGATAACCAGTATAACCTAAGGAGCTTCCCCAACTATTTAACAATACAGCTATTCACTGGACCTAGCCATTTTCCAGGTAGCTCAGATTACATGTAGCATCTGGCTCCCAAGGCCTGAAGCACAGGAAAAGGAGCCAGAAGGACACTGACAGAACATGAATCTGCTCCCACAATTGTAATTTAAGTATTCCTGATTTAAGATCAAGGAGGGCAATCCCCACTGCTGCAAACTCACAGAATATCAGTCTGCCATCTGTAAAATGGGTTCCTCCAGCCTTGTTTGGGCAGAGCAGTGGAAGTGAAGGTCTCTTGCTTCACCTACATCTAGTGCTTAGTACAGTTGGGCTCTGGGTTCAGCTGGACCCCCTAAATGCTTCCACAACACAAGTACGAACAACAGCAAGCTCATCTCTGTTGAATGTTTTCCCCCAAATAACTGCTTCAGCTATCTGCCCAGTTTGCATCTGTGTTCTACATGCCCACAGAAATGTTTTGACCTATTATTTGTAAGACCACTGGACAAATATATCATTCATCAGCACAACCACCCAATTATAATACAGCTGCGGCAATCTCTCTGCCAGCTGGTGCTCTGTGTAAATGACCCGTTCCAGAAGAATAGGCTTCCTGTTTTTTTGTGGGTTCCCTCACTACCTGCTTAATCATCAAATCGTAAAAATTATGGAGTGAGATGAACCTCGGCACCTGGCTCTTAAAGTCATAGGCTGTGGTGCTCGTAAAGTGATAAACTTCACTAGATTAGACCATATAACTGCACTCCTCCGCTCTCCTTCTAGATACACCGCTTGCCTTGTCTCTTAGTTCTGTGGTGATTTCACTTAAACCTGCCAAATATCAATCAAAGTAAAGCAGAAAGTTACCGGGTGCTCTTCCTCTGAACTATTAAGCAACAAAGCCCATCAAAACTATCTCCATTTTAGCAAAGGGAATTTGTTAGTGTAAAGTACCTGGGCAGTGACTAAACCCTGTCACTGTTCTTATGGGAAAAAGGTACTTGCTATTCTTGGTAATGGGAAGGTCTTTCAAATCAAGATAATGTTTCACTTGTTTTTCAGAAACTAACTTAATGGGGGTGGGGAGGAAAGCAAGGAAGCAAAAATAAATTCTACTTTGCAACAAGTTCAATTACTCAGAGTTTCCCAAAATGACAGGCTTGGTCAGAAGCATTGGAAAGTTTAAGAAATACTCCTTTAAAAACAACTCCCACAGAGCAAAGCTCCCTCTCCATGACCGAAAGGCATGCAAGCAAGCCAGGTCATTCTGTCTAGGCTTCCCCCCCCATATTTTAACAGATGGGGTGGGTGCTGGTGGGGCTTGGTTGCATCTTTACCACTCCTTACTTTTTTTTCCAGAGTTGTGCCTCCAACTCCTATTTTCTCCTCACTGCAGGAGCGAAGTGGGCACATGCCACCGGCACATTAGTACCATAGCCATCCTAGCTGGGGGCAAGGTAGAAAAAGAAATTCCGTTATCATTGCTGTCCATGCTTTCTCTGATCACCCTTGCCTGCCAAAGCAGGAGGGAAAGTAACGGCCACATGGAGATACCATCTCTGCATGCTTTAAGCTCTTTGTTATCCTCCCCAGTTGCAAAGAAAGCAAGACTGGCTAGGCATTGTGTTAATGATACTGTCAAGAGGCCAAAATAAAGTGCCACACCACAGCCCAGCCTTCTGCTATCAGCACTACTGTCCCACGCTCATTTAGGCAATCAGGGTAACCGGCTGGAGAATATGCCAGTGGTCTGGAAAAGGAGATCTCAACACTTGGCTCTTACTGATAAGAACCTGGATCTGCTCAGAATATGATTCTGGCAGATGCTGATGGCTATACAAAGCACACCAATACTGTAGTTTTGCCACACAACTATTTTGCAACTATCAAACACACCTACAATAAAACCAGTTTGGTGGGAGGGACTTCCTTATATTTTCACATGCGGCTGCTGTCAGCAGGCTGAAATCTTGATAAGCACAGCCAACCTGGCTGACTTCACTGAAACCCTGCCAGAGACAAGTCCTGAGTCGAAAATCTACTGCTTGTGTTTCCCACCGCAAGACAAGAAAGGACAACCATATTCTGCATCTGGCCAAAATTTGTTTCCAGCTCCATCAAAGATCCATACAGATTCCATCCAAAGGTCAGCAGCTACAGTTTTCAATGAGGAATGTGCTGCTTTTGAGAGACAATGTTGTCACTGTGATCCACTTCCCCTACTCAGTGCAATCAGTCCATTGTTCCCGCTGAAAATGAGAAAGGGCTCAAGACCTCTGAAATGGCAACTGCCTTTAAATCCAAATCATCCTAAAGCATAAACACAGACTGATGCATAACAGATTGATGCTACTTACACTAAACAACTCTAAAAGATACCCTTTCTTCCTAGTTTCTCAGAAAAAGAAAACAAACAAAGACTCCCAAGTCCAAAACAAAGACTATCCCAAGACTCCAGAGCATACGATTAGACTACAGCCATTCTGTAACGTATTACACTTCGTAGTATAAAACCAAAACCATCCAATCTCTATACTCTTTAAATGTGAATTTACTGGCTATCTACTTTTTGAAACCAATCACATGTTGATAAAGTTGGGCTATGTAACAAGTTAATTTGCCCACTTCATTCATGATATGAACAAGTTGAAACTGCATACACGTTCCCATGTAAGAGTTTCTATAAGAAAAGACTTTATCCATGCAGGGGTCTTACAATGAAGGAATAGAGAATGCTAAAAAGTATTCTTAGAGGCAGACAAGGAAGACAGTGAAGTGCAGAACTTACCTTCCACTGCAAAGAATGGAACCACTGATCCCTCAGGTAACTGTTTGCAGCCTGCAATAAACAAAAGTTACAAACAGAATCATTAGTTTCTACCAGTGTTCCAGATCACCCAGCCAAAACTAAGCAAATGACCCATGTGTGCCCTAAAATCAGTAAGGCTGCGCTCATCGTATTGTTCTGAACTTTATGACCCTGGCTAACTTCACTCCCAACCTCATCAGAGTAAGGGCAACTCTTTGCTTGAAGCTACAACTTTGCATTATAACCAGTTTATTGTCACAGACAGCAGTGACACAAAGACCTTGCTGCAAATGTAAAATACTGAAACAAACCCTTACAAAATATTAACCTCCTATGAAATGGTGTCCAAGGCAAAGACTGTGAAAAGTCCTCCCTGACTGCCATCAGGTTTTGGTCAGATCTTTAATGTCTGTAGGACATTTGCCTTTGCTATTAATCATCGGGAGCAGAGTAAGCAGACGGGTTGACATTTTACTAGCAGGGGTGGTTTTTTTTCCATACTCTAGTTTCCCTTCTTGTCCTGTTCCTTAGCTGGCCCCAAAGCAATTCAAATAACGTCTTAGCTCTTTCGGCGATATTAAAACAGAGTGAAAAGCTTAACGCACACAGACGTGCAGATACATGCACAGACTGTTTGCAGCAACAGCATAAATGTTGCAATAATCACTCCCAGCAATCACCCATTTTTTGTCCGTATTAAGCACAGCTGCCAGAAATTCTCAGTGTGAAGCCAGGTTCATAGCCAATGAAGGAATAGTTCAACACTCCCAAAGGTCAAAAGGCTCGGTATCAAAAAATATAAAAGCATCTACAGTGACGTAAATATGCATGCCTTAACAAGGTGACATAAGTTTTAAATATTTGAGTGGGTAGAGATGCCCTTTGGCTTTTCTAAGTCTATCTCTTTGCTGCCAATGGGCAATTTTTTCTTACAATTCAAAATGTTTTACACAATCAGTGAAAATTACAGGATAGCTTATAAATCCATGTTAAAAAAAAAAAGAAGGTGAGGTTCTTCACCAGCTAAAAACCACATACCTCTTGTAAAGTAAAGCATCATTCAACAAATTTCACTCCCCAACACCTTTTCAGGTAACTATTCAAAACCCACACCACAGAATGAATTTCTTTTCCTGACACTGGTTCACTTCACTGATAATGGCAACAATACTAGAAGTAAAAACATGTCATGGTTACCAAAACCATGTTTAATCTCAAGGTCAGATACTGACGTCTCGGTGACATAAATTTGGACTAATGTCTCTGAATTAAATGGAATAATAGGCTGTTGTATATGTATCACATATTATTTCTTTATATATTAATAAGAATCAATTGCTCTTCCAGTAGATCTCTAGGCAATAAAACAGAATAAATCTATCATAAATAATCTTGGCTGACCACAGAGTTTATCAAAAACAAACCTTCCATTTTATGAAGAATGCTGACATAGCAGAATATGAATTTGCTACAAATGGAAATAAAAAGCGTAGCTTCCTTTTCTTTTTTCTTTCTTTTTTCTTTGTGTGCAATGAAAAATTTTTAAAACATTTAGAGTGCAAATCTTCAGGATATTTTGGCTTGCCACTCTTTAATTACTTTTCTTCGGTTATTTACACAGTATTTTATGTATATGTGTGCCTTATATGATAAGATAGACCTTTTACCTTCTACCTGTATATGTTATAGAACTGGATTTCAATTCAATATACTTTATACTATATTTTAATGTATTTAAAGGGTCAAAAAATAATTTGCCAGAAAAAGCCTGAAGAACATTTTTAACATTATTTAAAAGACATGAAGTAAATATGCTTAGATATTTCTTATCTTTGTCCAGACAAAATGCTTTAAAAACCCACCAGGTTTCCTTGAAAGATTGTTATTTCAAATTGAACCTTTTTTTTTTGAAAGGAGAAAACTGTTTCCTGGAAGGGAACAAACCCCCTTCATTTCAAATGCTAGCACCAAAACCTGTTAAAGAATAAGTAAAACTGAAAGTTTTTGTAGGCCTGAGCATGTACACTTAAGCAATAGCAAAAATAATATTGCAAGTAACACATCCATTACTTCCTTAAAAAATACATGCAGATTGAGTATACAGGAGCTATGTAAACTACAAAACTGTTACTTAAATTGATAAAATCCAAAATATTGTAGGGAGATGAAGTAATTCTCTCAAACAGGCGAAACATCAACCTGATTTAGTCCCTGGTTTGACCACTACGTGACATGAACCAAAAATGCTGAAGAGCAAATGCTAAAGCCTTCTAAAAGAGAACTGGTGAGAACTGTTAATTATTCTCCTACTTGTAGGATGTCAGTAGCTACAGATTGTAAGACCACTACAAATAATTAGAAAATACTATGTGTAGATAGATTGTGCAACCAACTGGAGCCTTACATAAACTGGATGACAGAAACTATTAATGAGGACATCAGCATCAGGCAGAAGTAGAGACAGAAGTGGACTGCAAGTACTGGAGGAGAAAACAAACAAAGAATGCTATAAAAGGCAAAACCAAAACCAGCAGAGGAAAGACTTGTTTAACTTGACAGCAGCAATATACAAAAAGCATTTAAAAAGTAAAATGAGCAAAGTGACCAGGTTCCAAGTGTGGCACCAAGCGCTGTCTACATGTAGTGTTAGGCATTAGAGAGAAAACTTGCATCTGGATCTAGGTTAGGAGTTTGAACCACTCTAAAACTAGAAACCCTCAGAGCTTGGGTTCTCTCTCAAGACCACTTCCACAGAAAACAAAGACAAAGACGACAAAGTGAACACAAAAGTGGCAAAACAAACCTTTAGGGAATCCCCACATTTCTATTAATGATCAGGACTCAACGGTAAGAGGAACTTGGAAAGCCAATGGTCATTTCACCAGCGCTCTTTCCACAGTGTTCAACACAGATAGACTGAATGCGTTTCACCCAGCCACCGTTATCTGGATGGAGCCGTCTGACACCAGCATTCCTCACTTCTCCCAGGCAGCAGAGGCTAATCTTTCCAGTGCACCCTTCCGCCTGCCTGACTCCAGCAAGCTGCAAAACCACAGTGATGTGCAGGAAACGCTGGATCTTTTGCAGAGGACAACAAAGACCTCACTCTTGCACAGCATCCCTTGTTCCTCCCTCCTCTTTTTCAGGTTTACACTGAGAAAAGGACTACAGGGAGTATTTCTCTCTTACCAAAAGAACTGGGAGCTTCACAGCATGCCGGGATGACAGAATTGCCACCAGGCTTTTGTTGGTGCTCATCCAGACAGCTGTCCAGCCTATGGCCACCTCTGCACACACTGACCTACTTAAGCATACAGGTTATTGTGCACAAGATTTCTGAAGTTTGGAGCAACGAGCACCAAAGTGTAAAGTGATGGAGAGAACTACAATTCATTTATAAGGCTGCACACACGCATTTACAGTTTTATCTGAAGTGCATTCCTGGAGCCCAGCACTTCTACACTGAAGTCATCACTTCCCGGGAACTGACAACTACATTTTTTCACTCCGGCTTAGGGCACAACCTACTATATTTATTCAGCTCTAGGGTACAATAAAGAGGAGAAAATGAGGCATAAAAGGCTTTAAAACAGGCTTTCCTTAGGCATTCTGACCACACAGGAAAAGTTTTTCTTACTCTCAGCCGCAATTGCCCACACGATGGGTCCAGTTCTACACGACTAATCTTACAGCTACCTTTCCAACTTAAAAACAAGATTCAACCTGGAAATGTTTTGCCTGCTGTTGCTACAAACAGTCAATGAAATAAGAATAAAGTACAATGGAGATTTTATAACCTATCTATGTAAAATAACAGTTTGGACCCCCTGTGTGTTTGGTATGTTTAGGCCCCAATTCTGCTACGAATTTTGCTCTCAAATGCAATGGCTTTAGCAGGGTTGTGCGTGGCACACAGTCCAACTGATTGGAGCTTCTTGCACAATCAAGGCCTCCCGTTGTTTTTGCACAACCACAACATAGCAAGAAAGTACTTCAGAAAGCAGGAAAACGTGGCAGTAAAACCCTTAGAAGGTGCAAGAAGATTCAAACTATTTGTAGCTTATTTATTATTATTCCAATAAGGAGGAAGAATATGTACTTTAAGAATGCCTACTGGAGGTAGTACTTTTTTTTTTTTTTTTTTTTTTTTTTTTTTTTTAAGATGAGTTTATCCTGGAACTGTGTTCTGAAGGATTTTATATTCTAATTTTTGGGGTGCAAATGTTCAGTCAGAGAGGAAAAGCCACCTGGGATAAGCTGCAGTACCAGCTTCACTCACAGGAGTATTTTCATCAGCTTCAAAAAGAGTGCTCACAGGAGGAAAACCGTGCAAGAGATTAAATGCCTGCATATACAGAGCTTTGGTGAACATGAGTAAATTTATACCTCTGCTCAAACAGGGAAGTATTTTTCTCTGCACCCAAACTACATCATTTCTTAGTCAATGAGCAGGAATATAATTTTTCATTAAAAAGCAGTGAACTTTTTAAAAGCAATTTTATTTTTGCTCACAGAACTAGGAAACTGAATACTTATTTCATGCCAGTGTTACAGCCCCTGCAGTAATTTTACCCAGGCGAGGCAGAGACAAAATAGGAACCTGTGTGCTGCTGAGAAAGAGAACACCTGAAACTCTGCAAGAAACCGACCACTCCAGAAATGATGAAGACCTTTAGCTGATATAAATACTCACATCTCTACTGATACCAGTATGTCTACAGCAACAAGCATGAGCAGAAAATTTGTCATTTCCACCACACTGCACATGCCATGCTACCAAGTTCCTTTAACGGTAAGTTAGCACTACGGCATCCCTTTTTACTGGCATGTGTGTTACTCAGAAGAATACAAGAACAGACTTGTCCACGTAGCAAAAAAGTTCCCAGATTTTTCCTTACAACAGCATCCTTCAGACATAACCTCCTAAGGGGTTTTGCCATCTGAAAAGATGTGGCAGCAAGTGGGATTTGATGATCCAGATTCTGTTTTTAACTGTTCCTGGTTTAATTTTACAGGTGTTTTTTCCCTCCTCGCTTGCCCTCTGGTCAGCAGGATGAGGTTTTGTTATGCTTTTTATCAGCTGGAGATGATATTCATTACTGTGACTTGTAAAATATTGCAGGCTTCTCTGCACCAATTTATTACCAGCCACAGAACAGTGGAGCAGAGTGGCTCAGGGCTGCAGGAAGTCGAAGCCCCACGGCACGCACGCCGCTGCCTCACGCAGGCTGTACAAAACCCTTACACTGCCGACGCACATCCCAGCCTCGCACTGCCACGACACCGGCAAGCCTGCAAGTGGAATCTGCCACTCTTCTGGCTTAACTTAAGGTACAGAGAGAGCTGCTGGTAATTGCTAGAAAAGCCGTTTTCCTCCTGAAAATATTCCCTGTCTATGCTGGATTCTGGTCCTTGCACGACCTCTCCACACCGGCTACATCGGCTGGACTCGCACTTAAAACAAAAGCCACATTCTCCGAAGAGACTAAAATAAAACGTAATCAAACAATCCAGTGGAAAACTTTACCATGGGGACTCCCTGGCTAAAACAGTGTGCCCAAGCACCGAGCTGAACGTGTGACTGTTGTGCTTGTCAAGGCTTCCTGTTCTGTTTGTTTTTCCTTCTGACTACGCTTGATTGCCAAGAAATTAATAAAACAAGACTAGTGGTAGGGATGCAAGTGGCAGCTTTAAGGCATTTAGGACCCATCCAGAAGAAAGGGCACCACGGGAAAGCGGGCAGTACTGTCATGACTGAAATACCAAAGCCTTTTTCCTAGGACTCTTCCTACATTTGGTGCTAAGCAGCTTGTGAAATTATATTCTATGGTTTTTTCCAATCTCTTTCACTATCAATAGCAGCATCCTCTTCATAACCATCCACACAATACCATGATCGCACATTGTGCTTTACAAATGGAAAGCAGAAGGCAGAAGTTTAGCCCAGCTCAAGGAGGCCCAGCTACTACTGATACTAAAGAGCTCACACTTTTGCAAAGGATAAATTTAGCTCCTATTTCCTGGCCTAAAGTTGTGGCCGACGAGCAGCTTCGGCAACACCTTCTTTCACACCTGCTATCCCAATTGTAGGAAAGGGAAGAAAAAAAAAAAATATCTGCAAGGGCTGATTGCTGCTCATCAGGAAGACCAGGGACCATGCCATTTGGCAAGAGGAAAGAAAACACAAGCCTCTAGCATGTCTAGAAACCTGATTGTCCGTGAGTCCCACAAGGGACGATGAGAATCCCCAAAGGCCAGGCGGTGAAACCTGTCTGTCCCCAGACAGTTGTGCTTATACAACAAACACTACGTGGGAAGCACATGCACGAAGACAACTTTTCGATGCGATCCCAGCCCAGATTAAGCTGCTTGCTGCCTGAGAACCAAATCCTCCTCTGAAACCCAGGTAGACATGTCCTGTTATCGAGATCTGATTTCCTAAGCGGAGCTGCATCACCTCCGGCGCTGCTTGTCAGATTTCACATGTTAAAATAGGTTGGGATGGGTCACTATTGCTATGGGAGGACATCAGGATGATGTAAGGAAAGGTAATGGCACTCTTCCTTCTCTGACTCATCACTGTGCAGTAATAAGCCAGAAATAGACCTTGGTGACAGCACACAGGGGGGATGAGAACTTGAACATGGACTCAGACACTCGTGTGGCATTTGTCATGCCTAACACAGACAAATACATGAAGGATGCTCTAACACCACATGCCAACATCCTCCCACAAGGACTGCTGGAAATAAATTTCCATCTGAAGGAAATGCCAGTTGTCCGAAATGTGCTTCTGCTTCAAATCAGTGAAGCAGAAGTTGGAATTTTACATTTTTCTGCAAAATGAAAAATCAGGAAAGCCTGTGATTCAGAACTACTAAAATGCTTCCTTTTATGTCAAACCATGTCCATAGTATCCCATAGTATTAAAGAATTTACAATACAGCATATGCAAAAACATGTATCAAAATATAAAATTGACATTAATAAGAAATATTACATAAATCAGGGTGGCGCAGTCAAAACAGTTCATTTAAACATTTTTCTATACATAAACCTCAGTTAGAGCAAGTTTTTGAAAAAAACAAGATTTAACCAAAACTGCACTTCAGAAGAAACAGTACTGGGAACATGTTTTGGACTAGTTCTACTTGTTCCGCTATCATACATTTCCTGATACCACAATTGGACATTACATCAGAGCATGCTGCTGCTCAGACTAGCAGGGCAGAATGATTTTATAAAAGATTGGAAGTCCCAATTTCCCATAAATGTACTGAAGTCTCTTGGAAATCTGGAAAGAATTGAAATATGCAAGGGCTAATTTCTCAGCATCTCCGCCCAGCACCTCAGTGAACGCGTCTTTTAGATACTTGGACTCTGTCACACATACCAGAGAACTTCTGCTGAACTCGCCTACTAGATAAATCCAGTTTTTGCATCTTGATTTCTTAAGTATACTAAACATAACTTTTAGTATTGTTTTGGATTTGTGAATACACATTACATCTGTATAAAGGAAAGCTATTTTTATACTCCCTCTGATCTGGCCACACTTGATGAATCAAGACACTACTAAGAACCAAGTCATACTGAAAACATTTTTAAAGTTTGTATTTTCAATTATGCTGAAATTCCCATAGAGTTATAATGTAATCTGATCCAGCCTGCTCAGCCAGTCAGCAATAAACATAACAGAAGCCCAGCTCACTCCACTTCTTTATCAGTTCCTGTGAGGTTAGATAAAGACACTGAACTTTTCGAAGAAAATACCAAACTATCCACGCTAAGACGTTACTTTCTCACAAACGTAATTATTTGTGTGTTGGGTTTGTTAGGTTTTAAAGAAACAAATGGCAGTCTGCTCCAGGTTACAGTCTGCACGCTCTACCAATTTCCTTTAAGGTCAGCAGGGAGCTGTGGGTTCAAACTTTGTTTCCTATTAAGCAGGCCCGTAATGGCATCTACCTAAACTATAGAATAAAGACTTAGAAATTGAATTTGGGAAGGCAGATGTAACTATTCTAGCATTGAAACAAACATAAATGCTAGCACCACTAAGGAAATTTATGGAAAAAACTGAGTCAAAATTATCTCAAGAAAAAATCAAAATCCTCCAACTTGACAAAAGAGTTTCTTTCTAATTAGTTCAATTAACGGATTAGGCAAGGAAGATTTCATCAATAACGAGGACCCTAATCTAGCTGTTGGGAAACCGTGGCTCATCTCCCTGCCTTGCCAATGTCACGCACAGTGTAGGCTTTTCAAACCACAGAATCAGGACTTAGGTGGACTTGCAGCAGCCTGTCTGAAATTCAGACTCCCTACACTCCCTGGTAACGCCTAAAATCAGCAAGTGATTTTGAGCCACAGAAATTTGCTAGGCATCAAGCAGAGTGCACACATATGCTCTGTGTGCAATGGGACACATGTCTGGGCATCAAGGACATGTGAAAAGACATGCAAATGCCACCTATGCACCAGGAGAGTCCACAAAGTTAGATACTCTCAGGTGATCCCAAACTTACTTAGCTGCACCATTTTCAGATTAAAATGGGGGAATGGCTGCAGCCCCCTTTTACAGGGCTGCAAAGCCCCAGGATTGCACCAGTAGTGAACTAAATGAAAGGGAGCTCCAGAAATACACTCCACAAAGGATATGGCTATGAATGATTCCATGTACACCTCTAATCGTTTCAGACTGGAAGTGTATTTGTTATGTTGAAAATCATCAAATCCTCGTGATGTTTTCCTGACATTCCAAAACCATCCCAGGAACCACGTGGAGGGCTGAAGTCAGGTACTGTGTTCTCTGAGCTGCTGGTGAACAGCCCTGCATACGGATGTACCCATCAGCCTGACTGAAATGAAAGCAAAGGAGAGCTGGACCTAGCTGGACCCAACATTATTATCACAACCTAGTGTCAGTCATATTGGCTTCCCAACTGAGAGTCACCTGAGAGTCAGCTTTGCTGTTCCACATCTCTGCAGCAATCTTGTAGTATGGAAAACATGGACCAGCTTGGCACCTAGCCTTAGGTTACTAAATGATACCACTTAGGTTATTTTTCTCATCATCTGCAGGTAGAGCCATTTCAGAACAGCTTTGACTAAACCCTCCCTGGATACAGATGGTGCCATATACTTCGTGGCCCTAATGGGGCTTCAGGAAACAATTCACCACCAAAAAATAATGAAAT